>NC_084464.1:60178927-60479094 GCF_027409185.1 Cynocephalus volans
TAAAACCATAAAAAATAAATAAATAAATTAGGTCATCCCTACTTATTTTTCATAACATGTATTTCAATTTATAATTTGTGTGTGTGTGTGTGTGTCTTTGGGTGGATGGGTGGATATGTAATTATTTGTTTGATTTCTGTTTTCCCCACTAGATTGTAAGCTCTTTAAAAACCGGGATCTTAACTGTTTTGTTTCTGACTGAATCAGCAACATCTAGAAAGTTGGCAAAAATATTTGTTGTGTTACTAAATGTTCAACAGAAGTATAAACAAAATAACAGAATACTGAAGAGTGCCCAGAAATATTCTATTTATTATCTGCAGGGCAATCAATAAGATTTTTTGTGGAAGGGGAGAACTTTGACCTAGGCCTTAGCAAAAACCTATATGAGGCTATGTATAAGGCTATTCACACAGTAATTGAAATATAAATAGAAATTGATCACTAATAGACAATGCAATATAATAAAAACAGTTGCGGAGTTAGAAAACTATGGGTTTGAATCCAGACTCAGGCAAGTCATTTAGCATCTGTGATCATCAGTTTCACTGTGCATAAATGGTAACAATAATATCTACTTTATAGAGTTGTTGTGAACATGAAATGAAATAATGTTTATGAAACCCCTGGTTTACAATAGGCACTCAGTAAATGATAGCTGTCATTACTAATTGCTATGGCATCATTCTCACCAAGGTTTGCCCCTGTGTGGAGTGGGCATCCACTATGTGCTGTGTCCAGGACTGATGCCCAAAGCTAGGTAAGTATAGATCCTCCAACTCTTACCTTAAAGATCTCAGCAACCAGATATTCGTTGCCAGCAAAGACAGCAATTTCTATAATTGTCATAATCAGCATTTGAATTGGACTCGTTTTTCCCAGGACAGCTCCAAAAGAAATCAGAACTGTGGCTGTACTGAAGTCTGCATTTATCATGCTGAGGTGAAAAGAAAGAATAAACTGAAGCGTAGCATATGCTCAAAATAAAACCGTGAGCTGTAATGGGCTATAGCATCACCTTATCCAGAGTGCAGGCCCCTCTTCCGCCAGAGCATATCAGGCACTCTAAGAGTGACCTCAAGTGTTACAAGAACTAGAGTAAAGGGTGAAAGAAAGAAATTTCACCATATACACTTTTGCTGTTCTATCATTTTCTTTATTGTAACTTACCTGTCCTTTATCTCAGTTAGGGTTTTACTTATTTGTGTTGATCTGACAAATGGATTATTTTCTAGAGTGAGTATTTACTATTGCACAACAATAAGAACACATACTTACATTTTAAAAACAATCTTCAAAAAATAACTAACGGGGGATTTTTCTCCCCGTAGCCCAGATGGAAGGAATAATAATTTTATGACAGGGTGTTTCTCATATCCTTGAAATCAAGCCAGAGAGGTTATAAACATGAATGTATGATCCAGCTCAGTAGAGCAAGGCATTGATCTGGATCCTTGGATTTGATTAATCTTCTGCTGCCTATGGGAGTCAACTTGTCAGCCAGTTCAGAGCCTGAATGACAATGGACTAAGCAAAGAAACAAATGATCTGAAAACACAATGGTTGAAAAATAAAGAATTTTCTTAGTCTGTTTAGGCTATTATAACAAAATGCCACAAGTTGGATGGCTTATAAACAACAGGAATTTATTTCTCACAGTTTTGGGTGCTGAAAAGCCCAAGATCAAGATGCCAACAGATTCGGTGTCTGAAGAGGGCTTGCTTTCTGTTTCACAGATGGTGTCTTCTAGCTGTGTTCTCATGGTATTCCCATGGTGGAAGGGGTGAGGAGTCTCTTTGTAGACTCTTTTATTATTTTTTATTTTGGGGGCCTCTTTTACAAGGGCACTAATCCCATGCATGAGGGCTTTTCCCTTCATAACACAATTACCTCGAAAAGGCCCCACTTTCTAATATCATAAAGGTGGGGGTTAAGATTTTAACATACAAATTTTGTGGGAGCACAAAGATTCAGACCATAGCAAGGATGCTCACTTTTTGATTCCAATGTGAAATTTCTGTCCATGGCTGTGCAGGATCCCCTGTGCAATAGCGCCCCATTGGAGGCCCAGAGCAGCAATGAAGAAATTGAAACCCACACCGCTGAAGCCATACTTCTTCAGGAAGGTCATCAGGAAGCCAAACCCAACAAATATCATAACATGCACATCTTGGAATACTGGAAAAGAGCAGAAGAAAAAAATAATTGCATCAGAGAGAATGAAGAAAGTGTTATATCATAGGACATTCCACTTATTAAATGCTACTACGTTTGTATAAAACACTGAAAAAAGAGAGAATTAACTGGGAAACAAAAGACTCATTCCACCACTAGCTTGACGAAGTCACCAGCCATGAGACCTTGGCAAGTAATTCAGTATTTGAGCCTTTTTAGGGAAAACTATACACTGTCACACCAGTGTGACTTTCAGCTTCTTCTTGAAGAATTTTTCATTATTTCTCACTTGAGGAAAGCTTTGCAGAGCACAGTGCAAGCACCGCTCCCTCTTGCAGAGTTTCCTAACACTTCCAGGGAAAATTAACACTTCCTCTTTCATTTACACAGCTTTCTGTATATACCTCAGCTGTATTATTAGTCACATTGTATTAGCATTTATTTAGCCTGCATCACACTGTAATAGTTAGTCAACAGAGTGTCCATATCCTGCACTGGATTGTGAGTTTCTTGACTGAAGGGGTTAGTACATATTCATCCTTTGCTTCCCTGAACTTGGCATGATAGCCTGCATATAGGAAAAGAAGCAGTAAATGTTTGATGGATGAATGAATATATGAATGAGCTACAGTCTCCATTTATTAAATGTGTATAATAACACCAGCCCTGGAAATCATGCCAGATCATTATTTGAGTCAAATGTGATGTCTTTGTTAGCACTTTGTAAATCAGGAAGCATTAAACAGATGTAAAGATTGAATCCTTTTGAGGAACAAACACTCGACTTGGTGTCTGTAGACATGGGCTCAGGTCTCCCAATATTATTACATAAATCTGTGACCTTGGAAAGTCATTTACTCTCTGTGAACTTCACTAGTTGCAGTTTTCATCTGCAAGACTTATTTATTTGTTTATTTAGATAAGATGTACTTTATTTTCTAGTCTGCAAAGATTTTGTTTACAGATTGTGAAGACAAGACACAGACTGAAAGGAAGTACTGAAAAAACAAATATCTGAAAAAATTAATTGAATCTAAAATATACAAAGAATTCATGAAATTCAACAAAAAAACCTGATTTTAAAAATTATTAAATATATGAACAGACACCTCACCAAAGAAAATATACAGAAGGCAAATAAGCATACAAGAAATGCTCAGCATTATTTTTAAGTACGGAGAACAATGTTGAAACAATAAAATACCAATACACATCTTCAATACGTGTAGGCATAGCCAACCTGAAGTCCATCCATTCAATGTAATTCTAATCCCCAATCAAATAAAATAAGCCATTAAGCCATGCAAAGACATGAAAAATCCTAAATACAAATTACTAAGAGAAAAAAGCCAGTTTGAAAGAGTCCATACTCTATTATCCTTGTTAATATGATGATATAAAATAGGCAAAATAACACAGATGGTAAACAGACCAATGTTTGTCCTTGGGACACAGGGTGGTAGATTGATAGGAGAAGCCTTCTGCATTAGGCTTTAAGGTCTATACTTGCCATTATGCATTTGTCAAACCTATAGAATTTTTATTGCACAAAAAATAAATCTTTCTGTATGCACATGTTTTACCACACAAGTAAGCCAACGATGCAGACTTTAGCAATACCTATTATTGCCAAATCTAGGACAAAAAAGTGGAAGTATAAAGAGATCTGAAAATATTCAATACAGAATTTTCATCTGCAAGACTTAAAAGGCCCTATTTCACAGGGTTACTTTGAGTGGGATAAGCTGTATGGGAAGATTTGCATGCAGTAAAGTACTATACAGATAAAATATCTGATGAAACACAAGATAGTGAAAACACAAGCTCTTACTATAGAAGCTTTTAGCTTAGTTGGTGAGACATATATTTGATTGAACCATGTGAAGTTGACGTTTTTCCATCATAATTGCAAAAATGGTTGGATATTGGCCATTCTTTATGGTTCAACTTAATAGATACACAGAGCAAATTTAGATCAAATTGGGAACAAATGCAAAAGCAGAGAGAGAAAATAAAACTTTTAAGTGTTTAATTAATGTTAGCCATTGTGGCTGGAGGTTTAAGTGGATGTAGGAATGAGAGAGGACATGCCCGAAAAAACATGTCCCTAATGAAACTGACATTAGAGGTTAATTAATTTACCCACAGGGTGGAGAGAGGATTTGAATTCAGGTCCTGCTCACTGATTCCTCCATTCATTGAGCACAGTAGGGGTGTAAAGGTTCATCCCTGTATTTAGGAAAATGGCCTCTGTTTCAATTTTTTGGAATAGTTTGAAAAGGATTGATATTAACTTTTTTTTAAAGGTTTGGTAGAATTCAGCAGTGAAGTCATTAGTCCTGGGCTTTTCTTTGTTGGGAGACTGCTGACTACTGCTTCAGTCTCATTGCTTGTTATTGGTCTGTTCAGGTTTTCTATTTCTTTTTGGTTCAGTCTTGGTAGTTTGCATATGTCCAGAAATTTATCCATTTCCTCTAGGTTTTCAAATTTGTCGGTGTACATAATATTCTGTAATGATTTTTTTGTATTTCTGTGGGATTGGTTGTAATGTCTCCTTTTTCATTTCTGATCTTTTTTATTTGGGTCTTCTCTCTTCTTTTTTCAGTTAGTCTGGCCAAAGCCTTGTCTATTTTATTTATCTTTTCACAAAACAACTTTTTGTTTCATTGATCTTTTGTATCTTTTTTTGGTCTCTGTTACATTTAGTCCTGCTCTGATCTTTACTATTTCTTTCTGTCTACTAATTTTGGGATTGGATTGTTCTTGTCTTTCTAGTTCTTTGAGATGTAAAGTTAGGTTGTTTATTTGAAGTCTATCTATTCTTTTGATATCAGCATTTGTTGCAGAAACTTCCCTCATAGTGCCACTTTTACAGTATTCTACAGGTTTTGGTATGATGTGTCTTTATTTTCATTGGTTTCAAGAGATTTTTAATCTCCTCTTTGACTTGTAGGTCTTTCAGGAGCAGGTTGTTTAATTTCCATGTATTTGCATAGTTTTCAGAGTTTTGCTTATTATTAATTTCTGGTTTTTATCTACTATCATCTGAGAAGATAATTGAAATGAAATGATAGCAATTTTTAAAAATTTGTTGAGGAAAGATTTGTGACCTAACATGTGACCTATCCTGGAGAATGTTTCGTGTGCAGATGAGAAGAACGTATATTCTGTAGTCATTTGACGAAATGTTCTGTAGATGTCTGCCAAGTCCAATCAGTCTAAAGTGTAGTTTAAGTCCTGTGTTTCTTTGTTGATTTGTTGCCTAGATGATCTGTCTAGTGCTGAGAGATGGGTATAAGGTCCTCAACTATTACTGTATTGGCATCTGTCTCTCACTTTAGGTCTAATAGTATTTGCTTTATATCACCATGATACAAAAATAAGACAAAAAATAAGACACCCCCCCCCAAAAAAAACCTACAAGCCAATATCCTTGATGAACATAGATGTAAAAATCCTTAACCAAATATCAGTAAACAGAATACAGAAGTACATCAAAAAGATTATGCATCATGATCACGTGGGATTCACACCAGGGATGCAAGGACTATTTGAGATACAAAAATTAATAAAATTTGATACACCACATCAACAAAACCTAGGACAAAAACCATACGATTATCTCAATAGATGGCAGAAAAAGCATTTGACAAATTCAACATTTCTTCGTGATGAAGAGTCAACAAATTAGATATAGAAGGAAAATATCTCAACACAATAAAAGCCATATCTGACAAACCCACTGCCAACTTCATCCTGCATGGGGAAAAGCTGAAAGCTTTTCCTTTAAGAACACGAACAAGACAAAGATGCCCATTCTTTTTTACCATAATATTGAAGTACTAAACAGAGCACTCAGGCAACAGAAAGAAATAAAAGGCATCCAAATTGGAAAGGATGAAGTCAAATTATCCCTGTTTGCAGATGACATTTTCTTATATATAGAAAAACCTTAAAGACTCGACCAAAAAACTCTCAGAGCTTATAAATGAATTTAGTAAAGATGCAGGATACAAAATCAATATACAAAAATCAGTAGCATTTTAATACTCCAACAATGAACTAGCAGAAAAAGAAATCAAGAAAGCAAGCCCATTTACAATAGCTACCAAAAAACCCCCCCAAAAACCCTGGGAATAAATTAAACCAAAGAGGTGAAAGATCTCAACAACAGGAACTACAAATCAGTGCCAAAAGAAATTAAAGAAGACACAAAAAGATGGAAAGACATTCTATGCTCTTGGATTGAAAGAATAACATTGTGAAAATGTCCATATTACCCAAAGTGATCTACAGATTCCATGCAATCCCCATTAAAACACCTATGGCATTCTTCACAAAAATAGAAAAAACAATCCTAACATTCATGTGGAAGAAGAAAATAACCTGAATAGCCAAAACAATCCTGAGGAAAAAATAAATAAATACAAAAAATAAAAAAATAAAGCTGGAGGCATTAAACTACCTGACTTTGAACTGTACTGCAAAGCTATCATAACCAAAAGAGCATGGTACTGGCATAAAAACAGACACACAGACCCATGGAACAGAATAGAGTACCCAGAAATCAACCCATGTACTTATAGCCAACTGATCTTTAGCAAAGGCACCAAGAACACATAGAACATTAAGGCAAGGACAGCCTCTTTAATAAATAGTGCTGGGAAAACTGGATATCCATGTGTAGAAGAATGAAACTGGGCCAGCCCGTGGCTCACTTGGGAGAGTGTGGTGCTGATAACACCAAGGCCATGGGTTCAGATCCTATATAGGGATGGCCAGTTAGCTCATTGGGTGTGTGTGGTGCTGACAAAACCAAGTCAAGGGTTAAGATCCCCTTACCAGTCATCTTTAAAATAAATAAATAAAGAAAGAAAGAATGAAACTAGACCCCTACTTCTCACCATATATCAAAATCAACTCAAAATGGATTACAAATTTAGATATAAAGCCTGAAACTATGAAACTTCTAGAAGAAAACATAGGAGAAACACTTCAGGATGTAGGACTGGGCAAAGATTTTATGCATAAGACCTCAAAAGGATAGGCAACAAAAGAAAAAATGAACAAATGGGATTATATGAAACTAAAACATTTCTGCACAGCAAAGGAAACAGAGTGAAAAGATAACCTATGGAATGGGAGAAAATATTTACAAACTATACATCTGACAAAGGCTTAATATTCAAAATATATAAGGAACTCAAAAACTTAATAGTAAAAAACCAAATAATCTGATTAAAAAATGGGGAAAGTAGCTGAATAGACATTTCTCAAAGGAAGACAGACAAATGGCCAACAGACACATGAAAAAATGCTCAACATCACTCAGCATCAGGGAAAGGCAAATCAAAACCACACCGAGATATCATCTGACCCCAGCTAGACTGGCTGTTGTAAAAAACACAGAGAATACAAATGCTGGTGAGTATGCCGAGAAAGGGGAACTTTTCTACACTGTTGGTGGGACTGTATATCAGTGCAGCCATTATGGAAAACAGTATGGAGGTTTCTCAAACAACTTACAGACAAAACTGCCATATGATCCAGCACTCCCACTGCTTGGTGTTTACTCGAAAAAATGGAAATCATCATTTTGAAGGGATACCCATACTCCCATGTTTATGACAGCTCTGTTTACAATAGCCAAGTATTGGAACCAGCCTAAATGTCCATCAATGGATGACTGGATAAGGAAAATGTGGTACATATACACAATGGTATACTGCTCTGCCATGAGAAAGAATTAAATTCTGCTATTTGGATCAACTTTGATGAGCTGTGTGGTCTCTATTCTGGTGAGTCAATGCAGATTGGCAACAATCCCCTAGGCCCGCATTCTGGCTGCCCATCCTCATCCCATACCTAGCCAGAGAACCCCAGAACTGGGATTTTACCTGACCTGCTGATGGGAGACTATCAACTAACTTCAACCTGTTTCTCTCTTGATTTTTAAGATGTAAGTGACCATATATACTCATTTTCCTTTGCAATTTGTTTTGCTACCATTTAATTTTACAAACAAATATTCTATTCAGATCATAGACTAAGTTGGAGGGAAACATAGAGAATATGCATGACTCTTACTATGATTTTACTAAACCTTTTTGTAACTCGGTTTCCTCCTGTTTTAAGGAAGGTTTGGATTAGATGATGTCCAAAGTATTTTATTAATTTTGTTTTCAGATTAAGACCCTAAGGCCCAGATAAACTAGGTGAGTTGTTTATAGTAACAAGGCTAGAATAAAAAAAAATTAGTTTTACTTATTTCTCTGTTTTATTTTTCATTACATAAAGTTATTTTCCTGAATATTCTTTTCTTTTTTTCTTAGAAAACTCTTGTTCCCTGTAGTGGATTGAATTATGTCCCCCCAAACTCACTAGAACTTAAATGGTGTCCCCCAAGTTTTATGTATTAGAAACTTAGCCCCCACTGTGACTGTTAAGAGGGTGGGAAATCCTATTATGGTAACTGAAAGGTGGGGCCTTGAAAAGGAGATTGGATTGTAGAATCATGTAGTAGCGAATGGATTAAAAATGGTGGTCAGGGATGTAGTTCTGAGGGCTTTAAAAGAAGAGGAGAGTCTATCTTTCTTCCTCTCTGCTTTTTCTGCTTCCACCATCTTGCAATGTGAGACCCTTGAGTCACTGTCACCACCACCAGATGGACTTCGGACTTCCCAGCCTCAGAAACTGTAAGCAATAAATGCCATCTTTCTTATAAATCACCCAATTTCAAGTATTTTGTTATAAGCAACATAAACAGACTAATACATTCCCCCTTGAAATCTACTGGTTAAAAAATTGTTTTATCAAATATTGCAATGTCTCTCACACTGGGAGCAATTATTCTGCAAGTTCTGTGCCTCTCCTTTGACAGAAAAGCAGACATTTTATATAAGCAGAGGAATTTCATGTATTAACTGTGCTCCAATGATTTCTCCCCTCTGATCCAATTCTTGTTACTGTTTTTTACCACAAGAGGGCTTAAGAAACTCACCCATTATTAGTTACTAAAGAGAGCTTACAAAGTTGTAAAGGCTCTCAACAGATGATTCCGTATGAAAGTTATGGATGAAAAGGTTTATAAACAATTAGGATTATGTATTATCTTTCATCCTGCTTTAAGGGTTTGGGGATGGGGACCAAGGAGAGGGCCACAAGTTTAGTTTTGTAGTGCAGGGCTCTGCTATTAAAGAAATGAAATATCCACTTTGTAGAGGAAAAAGAAATTTCTTTAGCGGTTTGCACTTTGGGAAAATCTTTCAACAGGTTTTAAGGATTGTTGAGACTTGTTTAACTCAGTGATTCTCAACAGGGGATGATTTTAGTCCCCAGAGTACATTTGGCAATGTCTAGAGACATTTTTGGTTGTCGCAAATTGAGGGGTGGGGAATGCTACTGATGTCCTCAGGGCACAGCCTACTAGGAATGCTGCTAAACTTATAATGCACAGGACAGCCCCCCACAATGTGGAATAATCTGATTCAAAATGTTAATAGTACCACCATTGAGAGACCCCCATTGAAGTTAAACTATGCTTTTAAGGATTCAGAGTGCTGTGAAACTTTCCTTTTCTTTACATATTTTAGACAAAAGGAGAAAATGCCAGCTTGATATACTTAAGAATTTCTATCCAGTAGCATGGTAGATTTCACACTCTATTCTGAGCCAAGATAGTAGGGGGGCAGAACCAGGCGCCGGGTTTTTCCTTACTCCTTCTCCCATTCCTCACTGTCCCCTGAGACCACAGTAACGGGGAAGTTTTATTTTAAGCATTTTTCTGCAAATTACTAACAGAAAATAAATGGGGATACTGAAGCAAATAAAAGTGAAAAAATCGCATGGTATTAGAATCCTACTATGTTCTTAGAATACCCGCCTCCCTGGCTAGGGTAAGTTTGTGTCCTTCAAATTTTAGGGAACCATCACACTGACCAAGAACACTGTGTTAGCTGTATGACAGTTATCAATTCATATTTCATTTGAATTGTTTACTAGCTGTATGCCCTTAGATAACCAATGAATCTCCTGAACCTCAGTTTTCTCAACTGTAAAATGGGAATAAATCTACTTTATAAAGCTCTATGAGGGGATGGACTTGTTTTATTTACCTCTTCATGTCTCCAGTACCTGGGACAGAATACGTGTTAAATAAGTATGGAATAAACATATAAAACTTTTGTGTATACATAACCCTCAATAAGCTTTTGTGTTTTAGTATTGGTACGGATCAAGAAGGCTATCTTAATCTTAAGAGAGGCCACAATATATAGCCATTTTCGTACGAATAAACTGGTTTTTTTTGCCTATTTGTTGACAACATGCATGAAAATCCCCATTTTATCAGCTCTGTTAAAAAATGTTTCATCTGTATGTGAGGGCACATCGAACACTTCATGGAAGAATAGAATTAAAAGATAATGCAAATCTTTCCATGAACATTTTGAAGACCCCTTCATATATGATTCTTTAAGCTCACAGTGGCTTACCTTGGTATCTTTCAGCAATTTCTTTGAACTCTAAAATTTTTTAACATACAGGGAAATAAGATTATTTACCTTGTTTTCACTGAGTAAACACATTATCCCACAAAGAATATATTTCTGCCCTTTAAAAATTGACTGTTTGTTAGTGGTGACCAAAAATTATTTTGACAAATCTGTTGGAGACAATAGGTCCATGTAGACAGAAGTAGCCCAAATTCCTACCTGATAAACAACATTGCCTAAATAATGTAGTGGTTAAAGCACAGGTTTTGAAGGTAGACAACCAGGGCTTCAATCTGACTAGGCTCTGCCACTTACTAAAAATTTGATCTTGGGCAAATTACTTAATCTCGCTAAACCCCAACTTCTTCATAGCTGTTTCTTCTTAACATGTACACCAAGCTTCATACATCTTTTTATTTTTTAATAGCTCAGGGATGGCAAAGGTTGTTTTGAGGATTAGAAAATGAGTGCAGAATGAGTTAGCACAATGCCTGGGACAAATTAAGCATCATTACAATCATTGACTTTTATCATAATTTAAAATTTGTGTTACTTTTTTACTAAAAATAGATTTGGATTTTAGGTTGGAAACCATAATCTGCCAGGATAAAATTATTATCATCATTATCATCATCATCATCATCGTTGTCCCTTTCACTAGTATTTGAGGGTACTTTAAAAAGTACGTGGAAAAGAATTAAGTCTGGCTGGTTAGCTCAGTTGGTTGGAGCATGGTGTTATAACACCAAGGTCAAGGGTTTAGATCTACATACCAGCCAGCTGCCAAAATAAAATAAAATAAAATAAACGGAATGAAAAGCTAATGTGAATCTTATTTTTCACAGAAAAGATGAGGAAGACTCCTCGTAATAAGGCTTATTTGTTATTTTTGTTCTATTTTACTTTCACATTATCTTGCAATAGGATGTCTTGCAAGCCCTGATAACTTAACATGTTTAAAATGCAATTGATTATTCTAACTCACGCTCTACCACCAAAAACAACCCAAATGAAACTAAACTCTTCTTTTCTTCTGTTTCCTATATATGCCTGTTGCGTAGAATGTCTCTCCATCCCACACCCAATACCTCTTTACCTGGAAGACTTCTAGACACTTTTCAAGAATCAGATCATCTGCACAGTGTTACTGGACACAGCTGTCACACTATACAGATCCCTCTTATTTTATTTCATTTGTTTACATGTTTGTTTTGTTGCTTGGTGTGCTCATTCACCATTTATTCAAATAGACTATTGATGGAGCACTGCTAGTTAGACGCTCTTTCAGGAGAAAATGAATGCAAGTCTGAAAGTGAGAATCTGAAAGTTTGTTCTTTGCAGACCCCAGCAGAAGTCTGGTACCTGTAGCTTTTTATGAAGTGCCTCAGTTACTCATATACAGTAAATGGATCACAGGTGAGGGCCACTGAGAATTTGACTAATTGGGACTATATGGCTCTTATTCAGAAACATTGTTTGTAGACCACCTAGTGAAAATTGCAAACCTCAGTCCAACTAGAAATTGGTTAGTTTTCTTCTTTTGTTTCGTTTTTTAATGAAACAGGGATGGCTCAGGGATGGCAAGGTAAGCGTGCTATGAATATAGCTTTTTGATTTTGATGAGTTCTAGTCTTTTGAACTACTGGCGTTTTATTCTGAACTCATCTTTTCTAAGAGAATAATATTCTTTTGGTGATATCTTCCCTCCCCTGTGAAAATGTTATTTTCACGTATTTTAAATATTTAGAAAAGATAATACAATGAACACTTATGTACTCTTCACCTAGATTTATTAGTTATTAATATTTTCATATTTGCTTTTCTCTTTCCTTTTTTCTTTATGTCTGTGTGTGTGTATATATGTATGTATGTATGTATATATTCTCCTAAGCCATTTGAAAATAAGGTGATGTTTTTGCCCCAAACCAGTTTACCATGAATATCCTAAGTAAAAGGACATTCTAAACAACCGCAATATCATCACATCCACAAAATGCAACTTTGATACAATAACATAATTTATTATAGAATTATATTCAAATTACTCCAACTGTCCCCAAAATGTCTTTTATAGATTTTTAAAAATTTATAATCCACACAAGCTTCATACGTTTTCTTTGTTTGTCATGTGTCTTTAGTGTCCTTTAATTTAGAACAGTTCTCTCACATGCTTTTTATTGGTGGTGGTGTTGATGGTGATGTTTCGTTTTTTTACGTAGAATGCCCTGCAGTTTGGATTAGTTTGATTGTTTCACGCTGATTAGAAACAGATTAAATATTTTCTCCAAGAAATATTATCCAGGTGGCATCGTCTGCTTTCCATTGGATCACACCAGGAGGCACATGATTTGTTTTTTCCATTACTGGTAATAGTAAGTTTGATCACTTGGTTAAGGCCGTTCTGCCAGATCTCTCCATTATTGAGGTGAAAACACCAGGTAAGTAACAAGTAATTCATGGAGAGATTCTTTCAGACCATGAGAATGCCATGATCTTCAATAACTTTTCACGCAATGATTTTAGCATCCATTGATGAACCTTACTGTAACAAACTATTGCACTGGTAATTTCAAAATCGTAATTTCTATACCTATTATTCCTTTTATATTAGTTGGCATTCTTATATAAAGAAGAGCTTCCCCGTTCTTTCCTCCCTTTTACGGAACATTTCTATGAGCACACTGAATCCTTTCTTCTTTATTTCAATTTCTATTACCATTATATCATTATTATTTTTAACACTTTTTTTATTCCTAAATTGATCAATTGGTGTCCCTTCAAGCAGGATCTTGTGTTCTTTTGACACGTTCCCATTAGGCTTTAAGCACTGGCTTACCTTGAGCTTCCTTTGCTCCATTCTGAAATCAGCAATTTCTTCAATGAACCCCCTGTGGGGAATGGTATTTAGTAACCAAGATTTCAGTTTTAATTGTACCCATTGCTTCCAGGCCTTTTAAGTGTACAGAACTATTCATTTCAAAGGCAGCACACGGGTTCTGCTAGAAACTGGTATATTATTGTTAGTTAATGCAGGCATCATAATAGTCCCAGGTAACAGAATGGAAGCAAGCAATTTCCTAGGAATTGTTTACACTGCACAAGTCAGTTACCCTTTACCTGTAACATATATCAAGATTTGTTGAATCTTTTGGTGAAAAATGAACTGAATGATATCTGAATAAATATGTGGACAAATTCTTAAACGTAGATTTTTAAATGAACTATTGTACTTAATTCATTGCTAGTATAGAAAGTCATAAGATAATTCTAAGTGTTGTGTAGTTCCTTTGCCAGTTTACCTATACCTTCAGTGTTCCCAAAGTGTGATCCACAGACAGCTAGGAGTCTCGGAGACACTTTCAAGGAATCTGAGTGATTAAAGATATTTTCATGATAATTCTAAGATGTTATTTGCTTTTTCTCACTGTTGATATTTCCAGATGGCGGGAAAAAAAAAAAAAAGTAAAACTGCTGGTGCTTTAGCTTGAATGAAAGCAGAAGCATCAAACTGTAGTCATGGTGCTCTTTACCACCACACACTTGTAGGAAAATAAGCCAGTTTTACATAATAATTACTTGATGAAACAATAAAAAGTATTAATTTTATTAACTACTGACCCTCTCACACATGTCTTTGTAATATTCTGCATGAGTCAGCACGGTGAACTGCACATACATGTTAAAGCACAACTGAAATGTGATGGTATCAGGAAAAAAGCACTTTTGTGGTTGTTTTAGTTGCAGACAACTTTTTATGAAATTCCATTGTTACTTGAGAGAAAGACTGACATGTAAATTATTTTTTATGAGTATTTATGAGACATTTGCTAAAAAAAAGGATGAAATGAGACTGTCATCTCAATTAAAAGAACTGACAGTATTTGTTGCCATGATACATTCTGAGATTCTAAAATATTAGAATTTTAGAAAATTTGTCTGCCACCACAAGTTTATCAACTTCCTGATACTTCTCAAGGCTTTTCTGGTTAGATTGTTGGGTATTACTAACAAATATCCTTTTTTGATATTTTATAATAAAATGTGTCAACATTTTGGAGAACTGTATAACTCACTGAATCAGTATTTTTGAATGATGAATGTACACAGTATTACAAAAATCACACATTGGTAAATGATCCACTCAAAGTGCAAGATTTTAATGTAACAGAATACATTAATAAAAGCTCATTAACATAGTTTTAACATCTCTTACGTGTTAAAGTCCTAGGATTTGTAGAATGTCTAACAAAATGTCAGCAGTTCTCAAAGGGCCTTCTCTTTAAACTCTAGTTTTCTCTAGTCTGTCTTCATATTAACATGGATTAGCTACAGTCACTGTCAAGTTTCAGTCCTTGTCAAATTATTTGCCTCAACAGTGTGACCAACACTGTTAAATGCCATGGAAGTCCAAAATCATAGGGTATAGCTCGTTTCTGAAATGAGTATCTCAGGGGTCATTCATGACATGAGACATGATATTCAGGGGCGCAAAATACTTTCACGGTTGTGCTTAGGGATGTATGCAAATCCAGTGGTTGTGTAACATTATTCCTTTCTCAACTGTTCAAAAAAAAAACATAGCAGAATACAAGTCAGAGGGTTTAGAATAAACTTGTATCTGCTTTAATTTACTTAAAATGTAAATTGATATCTCAATTTACTTTTTTGTGGACAACTCAAAACTTTTGCTACACTGCAGTTGAGAACTTTTGTAATGCACTGTGAACTTCTTAGGCAGGAACCGAGCTTTCCCTATTCTTAAATCCCTACACCTGGCACAGTGCATGGCATCCAAAATGTCTGTTGATTTGACTTGAACATTATTGACTTACACTGTTACATAAACTTTGTGTAAGTCAATTGTTTGGAATGTAGGAAAAATATGTACATATAACCACAGTCATGTTGTTTAGTTTCTCAGGCTATTCTACAAAACATATAAACCAGGGATAATATAGTTGAACTGGAAGATTAGAACTAGCCAGAATTTTGGGTCTTGAGAGACAATCTTACAGAAGAGAGAACTTTTAATTGTGTAAAGACTGGGTTAGGGAGAGCATTTTGAATGAATAAACACTGCCTCCCATGTAAAATTTTACTTTGTGACATCTTATTATTTGAATGTGTGTGTATGTACACATAAATATAAATATATACACACATACATGTACTATATACACACACACACATATCTTTGCTTGTTTTAGTACCATTCTAGATGTGTAAGAGAAAAGTTAATTAATTGCATGCAATGGATGCCTTGGACTGTTAGGATTTAGTCCTTTTAGGTAATCTTGGTAGAGAAAGGTTGAAAGGGCATTACCCCTTGTCCAGATGCATTTATTTCCCTAATCTTGCTTTATTTATAGCTGTGGCGTTTTATTACCATCTAAATGTACACACACACACACACACGCACACGCACGCACACGCACACACACGCACACACACGCACACGCACACACACGCACACACACACACACATCTTTGTTTGTAGCCTGTCTTCCCCCACTGGAATGTTAACTTCATTCTTCATAAACTTTGCCATTTTGTCTAAAGCCTTAAAGACTGCCTGACAAGAATCTGGAGCTTAATAAATATTTTCTTAATTAATCATTAAATGAACGAATTTCTATGTTCCTTCCAAGTAGCCTATGAGTGATGTGATTGCTAGACTAAATTTTAAAATAGCTTTATTGAGATATTGACATATAAAACATGTACATATCTAAGGTGTACAACTTGACATTTCTATGTACATACACATTGTTAAATGATTACCTAAATCAAGCTAATTATTGAATCCATTACTTCTACGCAGTTACCATCGTGTGTGTGTGTTTGTGTGATGAGAAGATTTAATTTAAGATCTATCTTCTTAGCAAATTACAAGTTTATAATATGGTATTACTGTCATCAGCATGCTGTACACTGGATCTTTAGGAATTCACCTATTGCTAGGCTATTGAAAAATGACTGTGTTTAGTAACTTCCCTCCAACTTGGTTTTTATCTAAAATTCTGAATTGAAGTTCTACCTCAGAGCTTTGATACTATATTTGATGCTATATTGGGTGTTTGTTTACATGTGTACCAGATAATGGAATCTTAGAATAAAGGCATTGTATTTGTTTTATTTTTAACTAAATTTGCTGTAGCACATATTTGTTACTTAATAAAAATTTTTATTATATGAATAAATGAATTAATGAATAAAATGTAAAAAAGCATGCAAAGTTGAACAGAATTCTGTCTGTTTTATTGTCCTCTAACTTGCTAATTATAAAACATATTTAATCAAGAACGCTCCTGGATATCAATGCAGTGTAAAGGCAACTAGACTTTGAGTCTGGGTCTCCGACTTATGATCCTAATTCTGCCCTCAACTCTCAATGTTGTGTTTTTGCTAAGTCACTTAGCAGCTCTAGGTCATAATATCTACATGAGAATACCTCCCAGTACATGAACTCTGTCAAAAAAATGTAGGAATGAAAAAAAAAAAAACAAGTATCAAATTGTTTCAAAAAGCTTAAACATAGGCTATAAACTATAACAGGTATTGCTTCTATCTTAAATGATTTTTGAATTTTTTTAATTATTTGAGCCTTGTTTAAAAAAATAATCTATATAACAGTGATATACTACTATCTCCCTTGCTGGTTAGTGAGGAAATGAATATATCTGGCTCATAATAAACACTCTGTAAATGGTAGTTATTGTCGTTATATTAACTATTTCATAGCCTGCCCTTCCAAACTTGAAACTAAAGTCCTCATTTCCATCAGTCACCATTCCTAGGGAAGGATTCTGCTTTAAAAATATGTTAGGTGGCCACAATTTTCTTTTTATCTCAAAGAAACAAACTGCCTTCCTTTCAGAACATTATAAAATCCTGAGTACTTTTTTTTAGATTAAAACTTCATTAACTTCCTAAATACTCCTTCTTATACCTTAGGGCCCCTACATGAAGTCCAGGCTCCCCTTCTTTTCACTCTGTTGGCTTCTACTCTCTCCTCCAAAGTTACCTTTGGCTCTTTTTGGGGGGAGGGGAAACTGAGGGGGTTTTATTTTTTGTGGAACTAGTGATCAGTTCAAGGAAAAGAGACAGTCATTTGGCAGCAAGTAGGAAGTACAAAAACCAACCAATTATTTTAATTTTCATCTTCTTGTTTTGATATTTTAATAGACACAGATTCTATCCAAGCATCTTCATCACAGAGAGAAGACCAGAAGCCACAAGCAGAAACATATAATATGCTTAGCACTCATAAATATTACATGATTCCACAAGGAGCCCATGCCTACTGTATTCAAAGATTTTACATTCTGAGTACCTAAAGAACACAAAAATGTGTAATAAGAAGTAAATTGCCTACTCACGAGGATATAACTCAGTGAATCTCTCCATGTCTGTTGTCTTGGTGATGTTGAGCTGTTGGAAACTATTCCGATCAGTTTCATACTGAACAAATAATCCAAATAAAACAATGATGGCAACCTCCAGGCCAATGGCCATGAGAGGGAATTTGAACCTCATGTTTGTGGCAAAGGACAGAGGCACACTGAGGGCTCCACAGGCTGTGAGGGATTGATAAGAACAGAGGACTGCTTTGCATGCAGAATTAGGCTGCATGTTCAAGGCACCCCACTGACATCACAAGAAAAAAAGTAGGTAAGACTTGTTAAAATGCCTCATGAGTTGGGGAAAATTATTCTCTGTAATCTAATTGCTGTTCTGAATGCTGGTTTAAAGAATGTACAATGTAGACTGGGAGAAGCCAGATAATGGAAAGTATCTATTGCATAAGTGTTTAGAATCCTTCTTGAGGGCTTATTGTATGCCTGACATTGTGCTAGGCTCTGTAAGAGACACAAATCTAAACAAAATATAGAGTGGGTTTATTCACTTCCTTGAGGAAGTTAAGAATCTAATTGAAAAGACAGAAATATAAGCAAATTATTGCATAAAAACAAATAAGTAATATAATAGTGGTTATAAAGTATGAGAGAACATAATTAAGGCAGCAATATGAGTGTACTTCAAAAAGTTCATGGAAAAATAGAATTAAAAGAAAATATGAATCTTTTCATGAAATTTTTGAGATTCCTTTGTACATTTTTCTACCGTGAATAGTAGCATGTAAAAAGGGATTGATATGGGAGTTAAAAAATAAATAAGGTTTTGCCAGTAAAACAGATAAAGGGACCAGCACAAGGCTTGAGAGAACATGACATGTTTGAGGGATAGCAATTAGTTAAGTAAAGCAGGAATATAGGAGAGATAAGGAGGGAAGAAGGGAAGGCCAGAGGCAAAGCTTGTGAGGTAGCTGGGCTGGGTTGTAAAGGGCCTTGCGTTCAGTATCAAGGATGCTAGATGTTGAATATCATCCTGGGGCAATAGGAAATATACAGCACTAAAAGAAATGATTTTGCTTATTTAGGATAATACTTTTCTTGACTCTTTAGTCTGATTTACACAAATGTAAATACGTAAGTACACAATTGCATTGGAATATATGTTTTAGTCTTAAGAAAGGGAAAGTGAACTTAAACTGGGACGTAGCTAATCCACTATTTATCCAAGTGTAAATAAGATGCTGAGAAATTCAACTACTACGTGGATGGAGAAGGCCTTGGCTCCATTCTGGAATTGTTCTGATAGCAGAATAGACCTGTTTTTGAGAACTTAGAGCTAGCGGTTAAATAAAATTCCTTTCTCTAAGCCCCATTTCCAAAGGATTCATGCAGAATATGGAGGAGACTGTAAATGACTGCTAAGCTGAAGTCTTACGTCATAACAAATGCTCATAAAAAGAAGCAGCTAGGTTGTATTTTTTTGTTTGTTTGTTTTTGTCTTCTGGTGTGTTTTTCCACAACAAAACATAAGATGTTAAGAATAAATGATCTCTGAAATTTTATAAATGTACAAGTCAAAGACTTTAAAAATAGCTATTTCCATTGTTCCTTACAGCATGGTCCAACAGGAGTGGGTTCACATGCTTCATTATGGGAATACACATGTACATCTCACACTTTGATTTCTGGTTTTGCAGTGACCTGAAGAGTGTTTATGAGAACTCCAACAGATCATAAATGCCAAGTATTTATATTAATAAACTATATGCAGCTTGTGAAACCAAGTAACAAATTATACATTGCAATAACATCTAAACAGTATCATAAGTCAATGTGACTTTAAACTATTTAATTAAGTGATAAATTTTATTAAATAACCCAAGACCTGTTGCATCTCTCTTTCTCTGTGACACTTCCAGCAGCTCAGCAATCACTAAACCCACTGAGAGTAGAAGACTCCATCCATGCAGGTGATGGGACTGTTGTAGGCACTGACTTTAGTCTGTTCACTTTGAGGAGTTCAGACTTGTGGCCCTTCTTCTAAACACAGACCTTTGTACTGAAACTTACACGCATCATGTACAATCTGGGAAAAGCTCTTCACACAAGCTATTCTCTCTAGTTGGAACACTCTTCTCACATGTTCTCTCCTCCCACCCCACACGCATCATCTTTCAGTTCCCCAGTGAAGTGTCCCTTGCTCAGTACAGCCTTCCTTGACCTCCCATTTTAAAGCAGGTTCTATTATCTCTCATTGAATCGTGGTTTTTTCTTAGCACTTAGCATAGTTGGCTGAACGTGCTAGATTTATGTGGTGTTTGTATTTACATGTAATTTTTAAAAAATGGTTCTTTTACTGACCAGTTAGATGCAGGAGGACAGGGGCTGTGTTCTTTTGCACATCATTTGTTATCTAGAGTCAATACTGAGCTCAGTGGGCAATTGACAAATACCGTTTGAGTGAAACGAATTACGGGCAGACTTGAAGGGGGAAAAGGACTCAGAAGGCAGTCTGAATGGTGTGAGGAAAGAAGATGAGAAGAGCTTCAACCTAACAAATTACATTTTAAATTATGGGTATCTAGAATCCCAACAGTAACTTTAACTTTGCTGTCTGCTCTCCTATTGTTCAATCAGTGAAGGCTTATTATCAGGCTCTCAGTGCCTGGAACAAAACTCAGGATCAAACTCAAACATGAAGCTTGGAAGGATCACAATCTGGAGGAACAGACACATGGTAGTACGACCATGAAGATTCCAATAGCTTTTAAAAAAAAAATCTCCCTCCTGACAGTTACTAATCACAGAGACAAAAGGCTGGGGGATGCAGGTGTTATAAAGTGGAAATGATTTACATGTTGCCTTATCTGCCTCTGAAACTGCAGGACCCGCTCTCTTCCACTACCTTCAGCAAGCAAGGTAAAACAGTAAAGAGTCATGAATAAGCCATGTTCTCATCCTAGACTGATCCTTAGCATGCTGTGTGGCTATAGGGAAGTGACAATTTCTTTGTCTTAATTTCTGAATATATGTGAAATGTGGCTAATGGTTATCGTTAGAAACTTTAATTTGAGTTTGCTTGTTTTTATTGGCAAAGAATGATTGAAACAGGACTGCTACAGCTTTTAAATCATCTCTCTTTCCATCTTTGTGCATCTGCAATGGTGGGGGCTGGAGTGGGTTTTGGCAAATGAAAGTGCTAAAATATTTTCAACATTTTCTATGTTCTGGACACTGTGTTAGGTGCCTATTTACCCACTACAATTTGATATATTTTAATATTTTACAAACATGACTCGCTCCATCGGTTTACATATGTAGTTACTCAAGCACCCGACTGCCATACTGGCAGGAAGTCCAGTGACTCCCTTTTGATACTTCTTTAATGTTTTAGTCACAAATAGAAACCTTGGTCTTTATTTAGCCTAATGGAATGGTCAATCCAACTTGTCTTCCCATGTGAGAAGACAGAAACATTTCTTGCTGCCATCTGGTATTTGGTGAAGAAAAGGTCCTTCTTCCTCCCACAAAGGCTCAGGTCTATAGTTCAATACATAGTTGAAGCTGTCCCCTAGGGCTTCCTCTTCAGCCTAAGTGTCTGCAGCATTGTTATTTCCTAGAACTAACACTAAGCAGGGTTACAGGACCAGAGGAATCAGTACTAGCATTCCCAAAGAAGCCGTCCAAGGCTTAGGTTCTTGTCTTAAACCAGGGGGTTCTTAACATTTTCTGGGCTGTGAACATTTTTGGCAGTTTGTTGAAGCCTCTGAATCCTATCTCAAGAAATATTTTAAACACACAAAACAAAATACATAGAATTACAATGGGAATGAGTTGTATTCAAATATGCTGATTGAAATATGATAAAATGCAAATTTCTGATATACATGCTTCTTTATAATGCATAAAATAACAAGATCTAGTGCCATTTTCAATAACTAGTGTAATTTCAAAGTAGAAGTGATGAGTGTAAATAATATTTTGAGATATCTAAAGCAAGTACAATATGAAAGAAAATTTTGTATCATTTCTATTGGTGACAAAGTCATAAATACTAATGATACTGTTGTTTGTTTACTACATTTACAATGGAAAGAAATGCTAATTTCAGTTAAATGCACCTTTTTCCCTATTCAGATGTATGGACCACCTAAATTATATTCGTGCAATCCCAGGTTAAAAATGCCTGTTTTCACTTTGGCCAACAGCCTTACTTCTCTTTTTCTTCAGTATCAGTAGTCTTCTTATCATTTCTCATTTCTGTTAATTCTTGGGAACAACTTAGTTTATACTAATGAATCTTCTTAACTCTGAATCCCAGGGAGAAATTGAGGGATATCAGTCAAAATCTTCCCAGGAGACCCTGTACTTTTTAGACAAGTTGATTTCATGCTGCTCGTATGATCAACTTTTCATCAGAAGTGCTAGAGGGCTTCTGAAGCGATCCTTAGCAAAGACAGTAACACTAACTACTCCAAGTAAAAAGGGAACTCTATAGACAGTTGATAAACTTGAGGTTCAGTGTTTAAGCAACTTGTCCAAAGTTGCAAGGCAGAGCCAAGCAACCACAGGTCTGTCCAATTTCCTAAATTTAACCCCTTTCATCTATACTATCTTGTTTTTCTATATAAAATAACTTATGCTCATACTGATTTCAAGGTATGAATAAAATCAAAGAAACTTATGAAACATCAAAGAGAGGAGTTTTTATTTTAGCATTATTTTTTGTTTATTGTATTTCATTTTACTTCAATTTGAAAAGTACTATCAAATTAAGATAGATGTCAACTTTCCTACTTGAAGCACTCTTTTTTCCAAGTAGGATAGATCTAGATCACAGAGCAACTTTTATATCTGCTTATGGTTAGTCAACAGATGTTGCTAAACTTTGGCTTTATTTCAGAATCTCAAAATTGAAAATTGAGGTTTATCTGGTTGAATATGTTTTCAATGCCATTTCCTTTTTCCTCCCCTTCTGGAATACCCATGATTTGGATATTTGAGTGCTTAAGGTTGTCTGTTATCTCTCTTAGAAACCTCAAATAACTGTGACTTTCCAATTATTTTTTTTTTTCTAACTGAAGGATCCAGGTCTTTGAAGTTTTGTCCGTTAACACTTGAAAAACAATAGTGGGGCACCAAAGTTTATATAATGTTTAAGATTTGATTAAAAATGTAAACCTGAGACTTAAAGGCCAAAAAAAAAAAATTGAAAATTGATATGAACTTTAAAATTTTCACACTGAAAAAAAATGTCCTGTGTATTTTTCAAATCAAAGAATATGGAAACTACATCTATATTCTGTTGGGAACTATTATCTATACATATATAGCATATGTTACATATATATAAATGTAGCTTTTCCTCTAGAGAGAGTGAGAATCACTAACATGAATTTACCTCAACATGCATATTAAATGAACAAATGTCACCAACTAATGATCAGGCACAAGGAATCATCAAATCTGATCATCACCATGTGTAAGTGTTGAGCTAGAGTTCACATTCTATGAAAGCATCCCTTTTTTAGTCAGTGCTTTCATAGAACAACTCTATCTCAGTACTTGCTAGTCACACTTCCAATATTTTCAGAATGAGAAATCTTCCCTGTAGCAAGGGTGGGATGGAGGCTTCAAAGCACCAGGATTGTTGCTAAAGGTAAGTGTTTCATTAAGCAAATAATTAATATTTCCTTCACTCTTTTCTATCATCTTGGTCTGGTATTGTTAGAGTAGGAAATGGATTTTATATGCAGCATATGTTGCTTTCCTGACTAGAAAATGAGCATAATTGCCTGAACTGTTCAGCTGGATAAATTATGTCATATGGTACAAATATTTCTGTTGTAAGAATTAGAATGCCTAGACAACAGCTTTACCATAATTATTTGTTATTACCCTTCACCTTCTTTACTAGATTTGAGCATCCTGAGGAAAAGCAGGTGCTTATTCATTTTTTAAATTTCTGACTTGAACCATTGTGGGAAATAATTTTTTAAAATTATTATTTTTATAATCAGCTCTATTGAGATATAATTCATCCATTTAAAGTGTACAATTCAAGGGGTTGGCCAAATAGTTCAGTTGGTTAGAGCATGGTGCTGATAACACCAAAGTCCAGGGTTCGATCCAGGGTTTGGCCAGCCACTGAAAGAAAGAAAGTATACAATTCAATGTTTTTAGTATATCCACAGACATGTGCAACCATCACCACAGTCAATTTTAGAACATTTTTATCATATCAAAAAGAAACCCACATTCTTCAGCAATCACTCCTCCTCCCCTCTATTCCCACACCTTCTTCCTTGCCCTAAGCAATCACTAATCTACTATCTGTCTGTACTGACTTCCCTATTCTGTACTATCATATGCATGGAATTATATATATGAAGTGTTTTGTGACTGGCTTTCACTTAGCATAATGTTTTCAAGGTTCACCCATGTTGCAGCATGTGTCAGAACTTCATTCCTTTTCACGGCCAAGTAATATTCTATTGTATGAATATATCATTTTGTTTATCTGTTCTTTTATTCAGAGACACTTAAATTGTTTCCATCTTTTGGCTGTTATAAATAATGCTGCTATGAACATTCATGTATAAGTTTTTGTTGTAGACATATGTTTTCATTTTTTGTGGGTATATATTTAGAAGTAGAATTACTGAATCATATGGTAATTTGATGATTAATCATTTGAGGAACTGCCAGAGTGTTTTCCAAAGTGACTTTGTCACTTTATATTACCATCAGCAGTTTATGAGGGTTCTGATGTCTCCACATCCTTGTCAATACTTGTTGTTGTCTGATTTTTTATTCCAGCCATCTTCGTGAGTTTGGAATGGTATGTCATTGTGGTTTTGATTTGCATTTCCCTGATGACGAATGATGTCAAGCATCTTTTTGTGTGCCTTTGTTCATTTGTATCTTTTCCTTGAGGAAATGTCTATTCAGGTTTTTTGCTCATGTTTTTTAAAAAGTATTGTTGAATTGCACTGAACTAGGTTCTCTTTAAGACTTTGTAACTAACTTGTATATCATAAAGTAAATCTCTTAAACTGCCTTTGTTACTATTTTTTTCATCTTTAATGTGGTAATGAGGACTCTTGATTTGTTCATGGGAAGCAGCTGCTGTAAAGATTAGATGAAAGAGATAATGAAAGTACTTTATATATATATCATAAAGAGGTGAGACACCTAAGTCATTAAAGAGCTCATAAAGTAGCAAATATATGGAGCATTTTTTTGGAAAAAATTGAAACCTCTGTATAAGTGGAATTGTAAAACTGAAGGCATTCTATTATGTAATAAAATCATTGAAATGGTTATAGCTATCAACATTAGGAATCAGACCAAAGTTTTACATTTTTTATTTTGAATAATTTAAAATTTACAGGGAGTTGCAAAGATAGCAGAGAGTTTTTAAAATTACCCTTTATTCAGTTTCCTCTGATGTTAACATCTAACATAACCACAGTATAATTATAAAAACGAAGAGTTTAACGTTGGTGCAATACTATTAACTAAACTCCAGACTTTCACTAGTATCCTTTTTCTGTCCCAGAGTCCGATCCAGGATGCCGCATTGCATTTAGACGTCATGATTTCTTAGTCTCCTAATATCTATGACAGTTCCTCAGTCTCTCCTCATCTTTCATAGCCTTGCCTCTTTTGAAGAGTTCTAGTCAGATATTTTGTTGAATGTCCCTCAGCTGCGTTTTGTTTGATATTTTCTTATAATCAGACTGGGGTTATGGGTTTGGGGTTAAATACTGCAGAGGTGAAATGCCCTTCTCATCACATCATATCTGGGATACATAATGTCGACGTGTACTACTACTGGTAATGTCAACTTTGATTACTTGGCCGAGGTAGAGAAGAGATTAAAAATATTCTCTCTCCACAGCCTTGCCCAGAAAGGATAATGTCCCCAACATGTATCCCTAAATTCATCAATAATAAAATGACTGCGGTAGCCACTATAAAAAATTAAAATAAAGATCAAAAGGGAAGGAGCTAGAGAAGAAAGAGGTGGTGAAGGAAGAGGGAAAGGGACAGAAATTTGCACCTGGGTTCCAGAGAGATCCTGCCCGATTAGTGTGTTGGCAGTTGGGCCTGTGGGAGCATACAGCTTAAAAGAAAGGGAAGTCACATAAACCAGGCACAGCCTTGAGCAAGCTGCTTTTCAAAGATAAGGTTGGAACAGGAGGGCCTCTCAGAAAATAAGACAGGTCTTTTTTTTTCCTTCCAGAACTTGTCTCATTCCCCACTGCATTTTATCAACATACCTCAGCTTGCTGAGCCTTAAGCACTAATTTGTCTTCAGAGTAACCATTTGGTAGCGTTTTTAATAGCCACTGGCACCTGATACAGGCCCAGCTCTTTACATATGCTAATTATAGCCCTTAAAACAGTGCAGCAAGGTAGGTTTTTTTTTTTTCCTTTTTTCCCTTTGCTGCCATTTTACAAATGGGAAAACCAAAAAACTAAATGGCTGCCAAAGCTAATGACATTTAGAAAATTCTAGTAACCAAATTACAATGCTAGTCTGTCTGACTAAAACTATTAAACTATGTCATTCTTCTTTGGCTAATTAATGTTGGTACTCTTCTACTAAGGCTTCCAGGTATTACTTACATCTTAGAAAAAATGCTTCCCTTCATATGAATATAAACAATTACGTATATACACATATGTATGTATATTTATATATATTTATAGTTTTTTAATTATAAAAGCTGTGAACAGTTTTGTTTTCTTTCAATGTTTCACACCATACAGAACTACATAAAGTAAATATGAACATTCACCCATTCACTCTCACAGTCATGGCGATAGTTTGGTATTCATCTTTCTGGTTTCCCTCTATATGTTTACACACAAATATGTTCTCATATATATACATGTATGTTATTTTTAAAAATCAATAACATTATAATATAGAGCTTTTTAATTAAAAACTAAACCATGTATCTTGGAATATCAGTTTTCCCTCTTTATTTTTAAAGATGGTAAAACAATTTCATAGAATATCTGAGTCATATGTCTTAATGTTTTAATAGAGAATCACCGAAGATTTTTATTAGAGGATTACAACCCCAAAGTGCAATTTTTATTAGAGGATTTACAACCGAAAGGTATAAAAACTGCACCCCAAAATGTCAGGCATTATAGCAAAAAGGTGTTTGGGAGTATTTTGAAGTATGCAGTATAGATTAATGCTTAGAACCTCAGACCTTGAATCCACACTTCCCAACTTACTATCCCAGCTGCATGTTGACTTGATACGTGAACCTGAGTAAGTCAGAAATTCTTTGACTGGTTTTGTCCTCTAAAAGATGGGGATAATAATTACTTTGTAGGATCATAATAAAGTCTTAACAAGGATCATAATGTTAGTGCATATAAAAGACTTATGACAAAGCCTGGGACATAGTAGGCACACAACATATGTAACTATTACCCTTATTTTTGTCATTTTTGCCTACCCACATCCGAGACTCTATTTTGAAAGAATTTTAAAGACCTTGCTTCCCACTGTGGAAACTCATATTGGGGCAGATATTTTCAATCCTCTCCTCTCCCACTTTGGCAGTTAAAACCTATGATTTTAGCTTGTTCGGTTCGATTCTTATATCTGGAATTTTGGGGGCAGTTATGTAAAATGCACATGAATTAAAAATTGGGGGGATTTTGTGACAACAATAGTGGTGGTTTTTTAACTAGAATGTGTCTGTGGTGTTCTCTGTCTGTGACATCAGCTTGCTTTTGTGGGACTTGTTTCCTGATCTTTGGGACTCTAGTTGATTTTGTGAGCTCTCTGCTATTATTTTAACAAATCCTATTTTCTCCATGGAGAAGATTTGATTTTTGCAATTTGTAACTTGAAAGAAACTTGATGATTCAGTATCCTCTCTGTACGCTTCTTTAATCTCATTATTCACTCAGAACATTTATTGAGGACTTCCTAGGTATTCACAGAAAAGCTGCAACATGTATATTGCTCCTCCTTAACAAATTTAGAGAGGAACCTAGGAAAAATACATTTGCATTAGGATACCCTGACTAAACTGTGATGGATTGTAGGATCTGTCACTGAATTTAGGGTGTTTTTATAAGTCAGAATCATGAGATTGTTTATCTACAAAAACACACATTTCTGCCGAAAAAAAAGTCATTTGAAGCTAAATAAGAAATTGTCTACTTAATGTTTTCGAAAAGTTTTTTGAAACTAATAATTTTTTTCACAAACCTTTTGCATGTAGGAATAACAAATCAGCCGGTATTGTCCCAGATGTAATAACTTGGTGATTTCTGTTTATGTTTGAGTTTCTGTAGAGACTACCTGTCAAACCAGCATTGGATTATTCTTAAGACTTGAGTAGTCTGTGTTTACAGTGGCTTCTACCTGATAAAATGCCTAAGCCTAAGATTCTTTTCCTCTCAACCAGTTCAAACCCAACTTCTCAGCTACTGAAAAGAAATCTCAGGTTAAATCTGCATACATAACTTTGGAGTTTGTTTGTTTGTTTGTTTGTTTGTTTATTTATTTATTTATCTCAGCTCTCAGCTTTAAAGATTAGGTCACTTAGGACCTAACCTCCCAGGGATTAATTGACATGTATTATTAGAGCCTTTGTGGCCTTAAGCTCTTGACTATCCACAACTTCTTGATTTTTGGCTCTCTTCTATTTTGATTTTCTTTCACTTCAGGGAAACTATAAACTGCTCCTTTGGAAAAAATGCCACTCGCTGAACAACAGCTATAGAGTCATTGCACTGAGGGCATTCTGCGAACTCCTGCTAGTTTACAACACCTAAACTACTGCCCATCATGAACTAGCCAGCCAGTTTCATAAAATGACATTTTAAGTGATATTTTCTGATGTTGAATGTATGTGATCAACAATTTCTAAAGGATATTGTGGTTAGTGATGGCCACATTTGATGAGGAAACTAAGGGGTAAAGACAGGCAGCAGGAAGAAAGGAGGAAATTTACAAATATAGAATACAAAACAAGAGACTCACGTACATACAATTAATTAAAAACACTATTCCTCTTCATTTACTTTTCATCCGTAAAGATCATGTTTTCCTTTGGGGGTTTTATTGCCCATTAAAGTTTCCCTGTACTCTTATTATAAACGAGATTTCATCCATGTCCAATTTTTGGCAGCTGCCCAGTATGGGGATCCAAACCCTTGACCTTGGTGTTACAGCACCGCGCTCTAACCAAACTGAACTATCTGGCCAGATACTGTCTGAATTTTTGAATGAACGAGGTCAACACACTAGTTGATTTGTGCTTGTTCCCACAGTCTCTAAGGCTGGCTCTGATTGTAGGGTGAAAATTATACTAATGATCAATTTGATTATCATTTTTGGTGGTAGGATTATGGATCATTATAAATATGATTTTTATATTTTTAAATTTTCTTGAGCTTCTATGTATTATTTTTACAGTAGTGAAGAAACTATAAATATTTTAAAACACTGATGGATTATAGGAACCAGCTGAGATACGTGACATTGTGAAATGTATATTTGGCCTTGTACTGGTCTCCTGGCATACAGCTCCTAAAATTCTTAGAATTGCCTAAGAGATAAGAGTGTCTTTTCGTGTGCTAATGAGTTGCCTGATGGCTGGTAGCCCCATGATAGCTTTAGGATGAGGGCTGGCCACTGCAAAGATCAAGGTCAATAATTTAATCAATCATGCCTATGTAATGAAGTCTCCATGAAAACCCAAGAGGCCTGGGTTCAGAGAGCTTCCAGATAGCCGAAGACATAAAGATTCCTTGAAGGCGGTACACTCATGGAGGGCATGGAAGCTCCACGCCCCTTTTCCCATATCTTTTCCTATGCTTCTCTTCACCTGTATCCTTTGTAATATGCTTTCGAATAAATAAGTAAACGTAAGTAAGCCTTTCCCTGAGTTCTGTGATCCTCTCAGCATATCAATGGAACCTGAGGAGGCAATTGTGGAAGCCCTAACTTAACTTATAAAGAAGTTCTAGGAGCCTGGACTTGCAACTTGCATCTGAAATGGGGGCCATTTTGGGGGTTGAGCCCTCAACCTGTGAGATCTGATCCTACCTTCAGGAATATGGTGTCAGAATTGAATTGAATTGGAGAACACCCAGCTGGTGTCTGCTTCAGAATTATTTTCTTGCTGGTGAAGAGCAATCTCCACCCTTTTGGTCACAGAAGTCAGTCTTCTGTGTTGATTGTTGCTGAGTAAAAGCATGGTGATAAATAAAATTTTGCTAGCAGTTGTCACTATTCTGTTCCACATGGTAGATAGTAGTGGTTTTACTGGGTCCTGTAGTTTCTGTGTTGCAGCTACCATACTTTTGTTCTCTCCCAGGAGCAATCATTTTTTGTGTTTTTCAACTGTCTTACAGTTTCCTGCTATGGTTACAGTGCCCCAGTGGATATGGTTGTTAACCCTTTTCCCTTTCTCTCATTCCAAAAATCACATTAAAATGTAAGAGAGTAGAAATATGGTTAGGGGCCGAGCCTGTGGCGCACTCGGGAGAGTGCGGCACTGGGAGCGCAGCAACGCTCCCACCGTGGGTTCGGATCCTATATAGGAATGGCCAGTGCACTCACTGGCTGAGTGCTGGTCACGAAAAAGACAAAAAAAAAAAAAAAAAAAAGAAAGAAAAGAAATATGGCTAGTATTGGCACAAATTACAAAAATTAAGATGTGCAGTAACTTCAGTACTTTAAATATTATACATCTCTTAAGCTATCTGGGTCCTACAATTTATCTCAACATTATAAGTTCTGAGAATTCTATAGGTTTTTCTGAATATTTCCTTTTACTGCACATTCAAAAGTGACATATAAAGATGATGACTTTAATTTATTGAATTTCTAAGCAATCACACAGTTTAATCAATACATTAAGTGCAAGTTAATATGCCAGTAAAGAGGGTAGGGGGAAGGTTGCAAAAAATATATACCCATGATGGAGTTTGGATGTGTTGTCCCCTAAAAAACTCATGTGGAAATTTGATCCCCAATGTGGCAGTGTTGGAAACTGATTGAGTCATGGGGGCGGATCCCTCATGAATGGATTAATGCTCTCCCTGGGGGAGGGGGGAATAATGAGTGAGTTCTCGCTCTATTAGTTCCCACGAGAGCTTGTTGTTTATAGGACCCTGGCACCTCCTCTCTCTCTCTCTCTCTTGCTTCCTCTCACCATGTGATCTGCTTGTACCCACTGGCTGCCTGCCACTTTCCACCATGAGTAGAAGCAGCCTGAGGCCTGTGCCAGATGCAGCTGTCCCAGAATCATAAGCCAAATAAACCTCTTTTCTTTATAAATTACCCAGTCTCAGGTAGTTCTGTTATAGCAACACAAAACGGACTAAAACAACCCATCTTTCAATTTATAGACTACATATAAGATAAATGTGAGTTGGTTCCTTCCTGCCCCTTCAGAAATTTAGGCAAATTTTACTGGAATATCTAACTTCTTTATCTGAGAATCCAGAGCACTCTCCCTGATTTCTGTAAATCCCTGGCCCTTGATGCAAATATACCTTTGGAAAAAAGATGTTTAAAAATAATCACGATTTCTTTAAAAACTTCTTATGTTGGAAATTTTCCAATACTCACAGAAATGGGGAAAACAGTTTAATGAGTCCCCATGTAACCATCTCCTAGTTTTGACAGTCTAGTTATATTTTTCCATTGCAGTTTTCTTAATATTGCTCCCAAGTTTTCCTTTTTGCTGATTTTCTAAAATACTACATTTCTGATGTCATGTCATTTATCTCATAAATACTTCACTCTGTATCTTTAATTGAGATGGGTTTATTTTAAAAACATAGCCATGATGATATTATCACATATAACAAAACAAATAATAATTTCTTAATATTATCTAATAAGAGTCCATATTCAAATATCCCTGTTTATCATAAAGGTGTCTTTTTATACTTTATTTGTTCAAATCAGGATATAAACAATTGGGGTTAGTGTATTAATACCGATAATTTGTAATAGCCCCCCCCCCACACACACATTGATTGGTTGGAGAAATGGGTCATTGGCTTACCAAGAGGTAGATGCTCTGACACCTGTAACAGCAGCCTCGGCATCACTATCTCAGCCTTACCTCTTCTCAAGTTATAAAAGGGGAATAGGAAAAGGATTGAGGGAGATGACTCATGGGAGCCATTTGCAGCTGTAAGCCTGGAGGGACCAACTTGTTTTCCCTCCCACTCCAAGACAAGAAAAAATAGATGCAGTCTTAGAGATTGGCAGTGCATCAAAACAGGGCAGGCTGGTCCTCTCGTTCCTCAGGTGGATGTTTGTTGATCTGCAGAATCCTAAACCCACTGGTGCCATAGTGCCACCTCCAGAATAGTGAGGTGGGGATTTCTTGATAGAGTTCCATACATATGCCTTGAGTATTGGGAGCACATTTGAACATAAACTTAATTCACATCTTGAGATTTCAGCAGGCAGAAGGCTTGCCAGAGCAGCCTGTGCCCTGAGTGAAAGAACAAACCATGACTCAATGGGCAAGGAAAGGAAACTAGTGTATCTCCAACACCCTCATGCCCCTTACAAGCAGAAAGTAGAACCTAAGTGCTATCCAGAGCTCCAAGCAACAGCAACAGAAGTGAGGTAGGTGTGGTGTGGATGCGCAGGTGTCCACCAAGCAAGAGGACTGTCCTTCTGGAAATCTGATTGGTGACAAAAAGTTGGCAAAAGCCCAAGGGAGACACATCTCAATAAAGGCCAACATAATGGCAAAAGCTACAAACAACACACTGACCCAGTGTGAGCCAGAATGAAATCAGTCGTGGTTAGCCTTTGCATTGCTGACACTTGGCCAGGTATATAAGACACTTCCTGCCATTGCTTCTGGCCCTTTCCCCATCCAACACAGCAGGAAAAATAGAGCCTGTTTTAAGCTAAATCTGAGAGTGCATTTTAAAACTAGATTGGACTGAATGTTCATAACCAAATGACTGAGAAGTTATAAAAACTGACCCAAATGTTGCTAAGAGATCTGTTTCCTAGAAAGGAGATGATGACTGGAGAAAAAAACAAAACCTTCTCTTACTGAAACTTTTTAATGAATCTGTTGCTCTTACTCCGGGATATCATGGTCTTACTTTGTCCTCACTCTGGCTTGAAATGGCTCAGTCTGTCACTGGTAGCTTCTCACATCACAATGATCTTATGTGGATGTGGACGTGGCTTTCTTAGAGTGGTGCTCAGGTCCACCCAGAACATTTTGGGAACTTTCGCAGGCAGCATAGTTCAGCAGCAACATGGCAGTTCAGATTGCCATACACGAGAGCCTTGCTCCTTTTTCAGCCGCTCCGTGGTGTTGTATTATTCTCATATTCTGAGATTCATTTTGTCTATGCTAATTTTTACACATGTACTTTACTTTTAAGTAAAATAACCTAAAAAAATGCAAAACCGTTAAGTAGCTTGCTGGGGGACCCCAGATGATGGGAAGCCATGGATGAATGCCACTATCAGAGTACAAGTGGAACGTATTAATTCCTTTGAAAATTCTGTAGACTTCACATTAGTTAATTTATAGAAGAAGATGGCATAATTCTGCCCCAAAGCATAAAGAACATATTCAGTCAGCGATACACTGTGTATGACCAAAACCAAAATCAAAACAAAAAAACCACATTGTATGGAAGGATCCCATAATGCAAAAGATGGAGAGCAATGTATTTAATGATTATGAGTTGCTGCTATAATAAATGTGACTAGATATCATCAGCAATTTTTTTTTTAAGTAAGGTGTGAGGATTCAATGTAGCTGGATAACTTGTTAATAAATAGGTTGCCAAGTAGAAATAAAAGTCAATTAATCTTTCTTCCCTTTAAGAAAGTAAAAAAACTATTCACTAAAATCTGAATTCTCATGTAAGGGGTGGTGGTAAGCTGGAAAGGTAACCTAAATGTATGAGGGTGGTTTGAGCTTATTTCCAGACAATTCCTAAATTGATACCTTTTTGTGTTTTGAAGGAATAAGGCTGTATTAAATGGGAAAGGAGGAAGTATAGAATGAATGAATGTTTTGAGGACTGATGAAAGGTAAGTTCAACCCCCAAAGATGATTGGGGTGGGAGGAGACAGGGGCTTCAGTATTCCCTATGGTTGGGAAACATGTCTGCTGGAGGGACTCTCTCTGCAATGTCATTACCTTAGCTGGGATTCATGCCTGAGTACTTGTGTTCTGCAGCCTTGAAGGCCTCTCAGAATTCATCATGGACAAGCTTAATGCAGAGAATCGCAAATATCACCTGGAGAGCAGCTAACCTTGTAATGAACCATAAGAATGAGCCTTGGATATACAGGCATATTGCTTGGACAAGGACAAAGGCAGCAGGAACTAGACATTTCTGTCAATTTCTTGAACAGGACAAGCATTAACAAAATTGTACTATCTAAAAGCAGCCCCCTCCTCAACAATTGAATGGTATTGAACTTCTTTCCATCACTGTAAAGGGAAAGTTTGAGCTAGATTTAAATTTATTTTCTACTTAATTTTCGTTTTTAATCAATTTCATTGAGCTATAATTTAGCCATTTTGGTGTAATTTCTATGAGCTTTGACAAACAAAAAGGCTTATGTAGTCACCGACACAATCAAGAGATAGAACAGTTCTATCACTCTCTAAAATTTCCTCACGCCTTTTGTAATCAATTCCCACACCCACCTCTGGCCCACAGCAACCACTGCTCTCTTTTCTGTCCCTGTAGTCTTGCCATTTGAGCTGAACTTAATTTAGAAAAGTAAAGTTTTTTTTTTTTTCTTTGTATTACAAGTGCCTTGGATCAATTCATACCCTTTATAGATTTTGAAAAGTATTTCACATTTCTCCATTCACTGTTTCTTGTTGGCTATGTGCAGTAAGGTTAAAACAATGCATAAATAAATAAATAATGTGACTGGAAGGCATTGATTTTTACATTAATGTCAGGTACTATTTGGTAGATTCTAATAGTTAGAAATGAAGGAATATTATAAATCCCCATCCTAAAGTCAAATGAAACACAGACAAAAATTTGAGCAGATAGGAAAGTCATATTTTACTTGCAATGTTTGTAAGTGAGTTTAGCCTTCAGAGGAACCAGGCCCTTAGAATAAAGGACATAGCACTATATAAGGGGGGGGGGGGGGGCTACCAAGTTAGTTGTTTGCTGATTATTCTCACTGGTGGAAAAACTAAATAAAGTAACCAAGGTTTATCTGAACATTAAGAGTTGAATTAGAAAAGTAAGTTAGACTGTTTTTTTATTTTCTTAAAAGTCCATGAAAACACTAAAGAAATTATACATGAGAAAATAAAATTGATTTCATAGCATATGTCTAAAATAACTGATGTTAGATATCATAGAAATCTTGTTAAAAACTTTAAGCATCATTCCCCCAAAAGGCAAATTTCCATTTCATTGTAGTTGTGCTTGTATTTAAATCTAAATCCAGAAATACATGGAAAGTCATATTCTGTAACTAAACATACCATCCTGCCTCAAAGGAGATTATTATTTTATAAGCAAACAAACGCTAAGAACCAAATTTATATTATTTCATTGTTGTTACACTGGCATGTGGCCTCACAAGAGTTTTTCACTTCTTCATTATTACATTGATCTTGCAAAGTTTCACAGTTGTCACCTTTATTGTAATATCTGCAAGGGTTAGCTGAAAGAAAGCAGAATGCAAAGTTATTGCCTACTAATTACAAATACATTATTATTGCTTTAGTGAGCATTCAAGGAGAAACACCAAGTAGAAGTTAATCTACAATGTAGCTTAAAATATGTGTGTGTATATATAGTTACATATACAGGCATATAGGCAGAGATACAGTAAATGTTCACTCGATCATCTAACATTCAAACAGAAGATGTGGTTTATAATTTTAGGCTGTCATATTATTTTTAATAGGAAAGAAGCAAGTGATATACATATGCTGCTATCAAACGTAATAATAATATTTCAAGGCATACACTAAAGTGACTCTAAAATCATACCAAATACCCACAACTTCTACATCTAAAATTGATGTTAAAAGTGAAAATAATCTAAAAAATATTTACTGTGCCTTTATTCTATGACAGGCAGTATTCTAAGTGTCTAATGTGTACAATTGATATAATCATCTCAGCATTTCTATGCTGAATACCTATGTGGAGTTTACTATTATGATCCCCACTGTACACATGAGGAGATTATGGCACAGCACTACTCTTGTAAATTATGTGCCCCAAAACCATATCACTAGGCAAAGGTGGAGTCAGGGTCCAAACCAAGTGGTTGGTTCCATAACTGATACTTCAAAGCTCCACTCTCATCAACCATGTTTTAGTATGCCTTTCTTGATGATTCTGAAATGCTGAAATATTGTGAAAAACCTTTAGACTTTGCATAAGATGTAATCATGTACTATTTAGTTTCTGTGAGGGATATTCTATTAAGAAATGCAAATTCTTTAAAAAGTAAAAATTCATGCATGGCTTATGATATACAACTATTTGATTAATCAGAATATTCCTTACTGATGCTGGAGAAATCAAAATACCTTTACTATATGATTTCTTCCTTATTACTACATGGTATTTATAATCTAGCCAAAGAAAACCCCATCTCTTGGGAAAATAAGAGACCGGAGTTCTAGTCCTATTTGAACCATTAACAGACCATGAGGCATTGAACCATCCATCTCATCCTAATCTATCTTTGTTCCCTTACCTCTAAAATAGGAAATTAGTTTTGTATTAAGTCCCTTCAGCATTAAGGTTTTATGATTCTTTATTATAGTAGGAACTTAATTTTACTGTATGGAACCCAGTATAAAGTCCAGTTATATAATATAGATACATTATAGCATAATTAAATTCATAATATAAGTATAATATATGGTATTTAATATACATACCACCTGTACTGTATTTAAACCATATAGTACATTAAGTTCATAATATTCTCATCCTATCTCATGTTCTTTCAACTGCACAGAACATTATTTCTTACTCTTTGCTCTAGGCTGCCATAACACAGATGATGCCATATTTTATCTGTTCTCCTCCTAATGCCATCTATAAGACTATAGTAGATGTTTCTTCCTCAATAACCTTCTTGTTAAAACAAAAAATTTTTGATCTGTTTTATGCCTTGATGGTAATACTTCTGGACAGAATCATTTCTAAGATTTGAAAAATCAGTGCAATAATGATAAACAAGACACAAACTCTTTGTAGACTTTCAAACAGTGCCATCATAGACCTTGGGCAAAGTTGGAGACCATGAGGTATATACTAAATGCTCACAGAATTAGGAGTTGATCCAAGGACTCAAGATCAGGAAGCACAGTGAAGAAAGAAGAGAGGGTAGTACACTAAGATCTCCCTTCCCTCACCCTGGTTTTATGCCTTGTACAATGAAAATGATAATAGTTTCCTCACCATCAAGTTGAATGGGTTTTAAAGATAATGCATTTAAAATCATCTTGTCCATTACAAGGGATGTACAAATACTCAGGATGGTGGTGTCACAGAAGCATGAATGTGGGCAGGCGTCATCCTCACCTAAATCCCTTTATATGATCAGTCTAATAGATGTGTACTCCTCTCAGGAGGCTTCGAATAGAGGAGTCGCATCACGAACTCTTGGAATCATGTATACAAGTGAGAATGCTAATCTGATGTGACCAATCTGACTAAGAGATGAAGTTGACAGTGAAATCAATGTCACTTCTTTTATGTCATCTTACTCTCTCTGGAATTAAACTATGATCTATTAAAGTATTCTTGATTACATAATAAATACTTACTAAAGACTTAAAAGTGTTTTTAGGAAGAAGTTAGCAAGGACTAGTTTACCTAATTTTATCACCTTAATGATAAGCTTAACTTCCTGAGGGGATGGAATACCAGGTAGAAGTATGGTGAAGTCACAAGTATAGAGAAATTTACATACAGATTTATAGATAAAATAACCATGTAAAAATGAGAGATTTGTGATCTTGGGAAGTCGGCATCAATAAGCAGAAAAAGGTGACTAGTGCAGAGACTAACGGTGACTAATGAAAGGTAATGAAGATATTTTTAACCTTAAAAAATATTCCAAGGAATAAATGCCCATCTCCACAACCACAGCACATTAGAGCAGGGTAAAATAAAACAAGCAAAATAACAAATTAAAAAATACAATTTAAACAAATTTAAAAATACTTAGATCTGCTATCCATTAAGAAAATATTTTTAACTATCATGATGTTTCATTGGTAAGATTTAAATATTTATTTCCAATGTAGTGATCTTTGTCTCTGTTCTCTATTGATTTATTTACACCTACTGAATAGACATCGAAATGATTTGATACCTTCATTTTTTCTATTACATGCATGTATCTGCCTTTATATTTGCATCTCTATCTCGTATCCATGTCTATCTTCTGGCTCTCTTCAAGTATTGTTTTAGATGTATATCAGTATATAGGGAAAGTGAAAGGGACTCTTTTTTTTCAAACTTACAACACAAATTCTGGTCGCAATCCTTAGGGCAATGACCACATTCAGCGCCTTCATCGTAGGGTACAAATATTAACTCTGGTTTATTTCCTCTGCACAGTAATAGAAGAAATAAATCAAAATAATGATTTCACATAATATTAAATGATATGAGCACAAAAGCACAATGTAGACTGAAATCTTACATAAAGATTATATTGAGTCTTAATTTTAATTTTTCATGGGAACTAAGATCTGGGCAGTTTTAGCAAGAAAAGAAGTACACGACACTAGAAAAAAGTTCTGATTAAAGGGTGAAAGGGTTTAACTGGTCATAGGTGCTTATACACCCCTCACAAGAAGTACAAAAATATCCCCAAATGAATTGAAATTTGTCAAATGAGAAAATAGCTAGTACAGAGAAGTCCAATTTTTATTTCTGATATATGTCTACCAGAAAAATAGGGCAACTTGTCCTAGGCTTACTCAAACTTCATTTCCATTTGTCACTCCCTGTGCCTTCAGTGTTGAAAGAAAAAGAGATGAGAGACAGGGAAATTTGAGGTCCAGAAAACTTAAACCAGTGTTTTACAAAGACTGGGATACATGATACCAGTGGCAGGTGAGAAGGTTTTAGGTGGCACATGAATGTGGCTTTATATAACCTTGAGTCATGAAGACAACGTTATTGTCTTTTCACTTATTTTACAATCCTTCTGGTTATTTCAAGTATAAAGTCTTACTACGGTACTAGTTTGTCTTTTATACCTTTTGCAATTGCCTTGTCTGTCTTTTTAACAATGAACAAATGGTCTCTAGCTTTAATTTGTTAATATCATATTGCTTTCATTCAATTTAAATTTATGTTTTGCTATTTTTTATGGAATCTATCTATGATTCTGGTTTTCTATTTATGGTAATAATATAGACTTTAAAATTATATATATATTTAACTAATATATATATTAATATATATATAATAATATAATAATATAAGTGGTATATAGACAAGGTAATAAGAAAGTTTTATGGGATGAAAAGAATTGACCAAACTTTTGAAAGTGGCACAAAAATAATTGAATTGATAACAGTGAACTTAGGTACCTTCTTGAGGTCTAAAATTTCTGGATCTTCTGTCTAATATGCATGTTGCTTTGACAATGTTTCTTAAAATACCAGTATCACTGAGGAATAGTAATGTATGTCAAATTATTTCATGAGGCAAAAAATCTTTTAAACTTGCCTCTAGCTGCTATTTTATTTTATAGGTTTCATTCTCCCAATGCCTTTCTGCTGCTCCAAAATTTTACTCTTTTCTTGATTATTTAACAGTGTAGTTCTGAACACTACTGTTGTTCCATCAACGTGTATAAACATTAAGAGTCCATGGCAACATAATTTCCCAGAGTTCATGTTTTAGTACCCATACACCTTACCCCAGGCTTTACTCAGACTCTGAGTTACAATCCTTTAATCATGGTTTTAATCAGCATCATTGCAACAGTCATAAGGCAAGACATCCCTCTGATCTACTTTAAACCTTAGAACCAGTATAAGTTTTCAAAATGGCCTCTGTGATTTCATGGCATTTCTCTTATTGTGGGTGTGAGCTATCTTCTATGTATATGTCTATTCAAGTTTATGGGGAATACTCCGAGGCCAGAGGTTGTGATACTGGCATGAACATTGAACTAAACCAGGATTTGAAAGGGTCTCCCCAATCCAGGGGACTGTTCTATAAACACTTACTCTTTTCCAGGTCTTATGATTTGATCTGCTGCTGAATCCAGAAATATCAAGGACTCTGAAAGGCTGGGGTAGTTCCAGAATCTCTTGGGAGTCCTACAGGTGACCTAACTTTGAGGAATATGAGTGAAATACAACCTTGACTGGAAATGAGTCTGAAAGAAAGGTCTTTTCTTTCCAGAATGCACTGACATGTGCATTTTCCAGGTGAGAGTTCATTTACAGATGTGATCTTAAATTATGACATTTAAAGAATATATCACATGTCCTAGAACTTAGAATTCCACAATTCTCAAATTTTAATTTTGCTTCTGCGTAGAGCACATGCTTCTGATTTAAAGTCTTTCCTCTTCTTTACATTTCTCTTCTCCTGTTTAAAAATTTTTCTTTCCATCATGAAATAACATTTTATTACCTCCCATTGCAAGGAAAAAAAAGTCAATGAGAAATGATCAAGCATTGCCTTTGAAGTAAAGAGTTATAAAGGATAGTTATAAAATAAATCATACGTACGATGGGCAGTAATGACAGACATAAAAGTACTCATCGCTTGGGCAGTGAGCAACACCGCATCCAATCTCATAACTGTTATACCAGATCACCTGAAGATAAATTCATTAGGTTATACACATTGGCTATATCATCCTGAAGACACCATCCATCCTGGCCTCAATAAAGTATCACAACTGCTCTATTCTACTGTCTTAGTCTTCTCAGTGGCCTTCCTGTCTCCTTTAGAAAGGCTAATGGTTAATTTGCTTTCCCATCACTTTCTCTCTGCAAGCTTTTCTTATTGCTTTTCTTTCAGTTGGGACTTATTTAAAGCTTTGTTTTTCTTTTATGTTTTTTATTTGTGAGGCAACAGACCATATTTGAATTTACTATTTCCTTTCTGCTGCACAATTCAAGATAAGAAGCTATCAAATAATTAAATGGAGGAAATTGCTAGGAACTCACATTATAACTTCTCATTGTTTTTTTGCTATTTTATGTCCTGGGTTTTACACACAGGCCTTCCTGTGGGGTAATAAAAAGCCCATATTCATTGCTTGGCAATATTAACGCAGTTTTATCCCTTTGTGTAGTTGCTATAGAAGGCACATTGCATTGTCTACTGCTAAAGTAGAGACAACTTAGGGGCACTTCTAAAATGTCAGTAAAAATATCTTTTTTCTCCTCTCTCCAATTTTTCTATTTGCCCTGCTTCAAAGCTGGATGTTTGTACATTTACATCTTGTATTCTTCATTTAAGACTTTGAAAGTTTTCTTAAAATGGAAACATCATCTATCGAATTGCTACTCATTAACGATTTAGATCATATTATTTCATAAATCTAGCTTCAGAGTCCCTTATTCTCACCTCCATGAATAAAGTTTTAGTGTTAGAGAGAAGTTCAAAAAGTATCATGATTTAGGGTATTTTACTAGGCAAAAGTTGGGTAGTGGAGGGGCATTGTAGAGAATTAGGTTGGTAATTGAGGACAGTGGCCTCACAAAAAGAAGCAATTGTGAAAAGAGCATAAACTTACATTCAAATCTCTCTGCTGCATACTGATTCTGTGATCCTAATGAAATTACTTAAGTTTCTCTGAACCTCAGTTTCCTGATCTATAAAGTGGAAATTAGTAATTTCCACACAGGATTAATGTAATAATTAACTTTAACATAATTGAAAATACAGAATACTTGGCACATATACTAGGGGCTCAAAAAGTATATGCTTAACAAACCATTTACATATATGGATGAAGTGAGGGAGTAGATGGAGAGGTTGTCAACAAGGCGGAGAGGGTTTGCAAGAGCTTACAAAGACAAGATAAATGTAACCTATTTCCCAGTGCCTAGAACCACTCTAGATATTTCTATTGTCTAGAATTACTGTGTCTTCAAAAGTGATGAACTTCATTCAGATCAGATAGAAGTGATGTTGATAATAGAAGTCTGTTGTTAGGCATCCCAAAGGTCTCTTAAGTTCAAATAAAAACATTATCAAATAGAGTGATATTCTCTAGTGTGTGAATTTGTGAGAAAGAGAACATGTATGTGTGCGCATGTGTTTGTGTGCATGTATGTGCATGCGTGCGTGTGTGTGTGTTGTGTGTGTTGGTGAAAGGGGAGGCAAAAATCATCTAATTGTTAAGGATAAAGAAATTATAAACAATTAATAAAATATTCAACTCCTCCCTCCATACCTGGGTGTAAGAATGAATTGGGGCATCTGGTGAATTGGCTCCAATACCATAAAGGAAATTAAGTTTCTGACTATTCCAGTCAAGGAAGACAGATTCCCAGGAGACAGCCTTAGGTGATTTAAATATGTTTTCACCACATGGTTTACCTGAACAGAAAGAAGAGGTCCAGTTGAATGATTTACTTCTTAAGTAACAGTACTAGTGATAATTATGTGGACTTGTACCTTCATTGCTGAGTCGTTCTTTGACTTTTTCATATCTTGCTGTCTGTCTTCAGTGCTACCTTTCTACATTTTACACTAATGGGAAAATAACCCTTTCCAGTTGTAAAAGTAATTCCCAAGGACCAAATTAAGATCCCCAGTGGGCTGTGTTCTCGTTCAGATTACAAAGCATTATAATGTGATGGATGTGTTAATGGAATGTCTCTTTTTCAAAGCAATTTACAGTTTAAAAAATGAGAATAAGATGGTTAGAAGAAATTTTATGTATGAAAATTGAGTACTTTTAATTTAAAATCCAGAAAATTTTGAGGCATATAATATGCATTTTCCAGAAAAGATATTCAGTCTTTTGGGGAAGCATAAATAACTCAGAAAATGTTCAACCACGGAAAGTCAAGACAAATACAGAATGCTTGACCTAGATTGTAAGAGAAATCTTTTTTTCTTTTTGACTTTTTCCCCTGCAGAATTTACAAGCCATCGCCCTACAAGAAGGGAACTACCATATGTTGCTTTTATCAAAAAAATGTGGTAAGATTGATATTATAATAATTATAGGGGTGAAAAGGTAGGAAGGAGATACAAATTGGCAATAAGAAGGTAGATGTGGTAAGTGTACATTTTATGTGGCAGTGCAGGTAAGAAGAATGGTGGAATATTAGGAACTTTTAGCATATTTGTAGGAGGAGTAGGAGAATTTTGCAAATGGAGATTTTGAAGGGAGGAGGGGCTGAAGTGCTTATTGATGGCTTAAAGTTCAAATGTTATCAAGAATGAAGGTAGAGAATAAACCTTGGGAAGGTGCAAGACCAGCTGTCTATTATCCTAAGCAAGTGGGGAAGGAGGGAAGATGGGTGAAGTTATTAAAGAATTTAAAGCTGAAGAAGAGATATAAAATAAGGCAGTTCACAGCTAATGATAACTGTTGTTTTTTTTTTCCTTTTTGAACAGTTGATGATTTCATCTTCTGAAAGCTGATTCCTTTCAAAGAGGAACTGAGAGGAAAGGCAACGTGGCTTTTGGATAACACCACATAATATCCACAGAGGAACAGCAGACAGTGTCTTTCTGCTGTTCTGATACAAAGTGGTGGAACGAGGCTTTTTTGGTATTCACTAACTTCTGGATGTGTGTAGAAACAAGGGAGAGCTACAGATCCTCTTCCAGGAGGGACTTTTTTTCAAGGCATTGCTAGTGATCTGTAGCATGTAGTCCCTTGGGGACTCCCATGACTTACCTTCAACTTGTCTTTCCTCTGATGAACTTTCCATCTTACATGTATCTGCTATACCCTGAGCTGATGCAGCAGCTTGAGAACTCCACACCTTAGTGAAACAGAAATGTTTTGCAATACACTTTGTATGCCAGAGAACGAATGCACACTCTTGACAAATGACAGCCTCCTAACTTACTCCAGACTTCCCGTCTCTCAAGAATTTAGTAAAATAATTTTTTTTCTTCACATTACAACCATATTCTAGTCTCTCAAAAACTGTTTATTTATTTATTTATTAGTCAAAGTCCTGTGCTCAAAAACTTCTGCTGCTTGTACTTTAAGCTCAAATTATTAAGTATTACAACAAAGTCCCCAGAATCTGGATCTTTTCTACCTAATCAAATCATTACACATAACTATCTTCTTCAGCATGTTCTCAACAATCAAGCTAGGCTACAGTCACTTCTTTTTCCCAGTAACTTTTGTTTTAGATTTAAATCTTTACTCCTACCTTTTAAAAGCACCATCACTGTCCTTGTTAAAAACTAATTCCTGTGTACTCACCATTGCCCACCTCAATTTTTATCTCCTCCAATGGCTTTCTTAATTGCTTCACTCCCAACTTCCTTCAGCAATCTGCTCAACCCCCTTCTTTTGTATTCTTCAATTTTAATATTTAATTATGATCACTTGGTATTGTTACTTATTTTATATATATATATATATATATATATATATATATATATATATATATATATATATATATATATATATATATATTGAGTGCCCCAACTCAGTTTAAAGTTTTTGGGAAGCAGAATATATACCTTGAATTTATTTTACTTGCCTTGGACTAGAAAATAAGTATAGCATTCCAAGGGATGCCAAAACATTTTTGCATTTCTCAGTGCTATAAAAACCACTGCTCACACAGATCCAGATATAGGTGGAATAATTTGTAGGACTAGGCTAGGCCAGAGATTTCTAAATCTTTTTTGGGTCATAGGACCTTTTGAAAATCTGCCGAAAGCTATATAGCTTTTTATAAGAAAATGTCAAATATTTATATCTGTGGTATTTTGCATACACTATTGAAGGATTCATGAATCTTACAGATTAACCTTTCCGTGAACTCCAGGATAGAAGCTCCTAGGATAGATCAGAGGGTAAGGATTTCTTGCCTCTATAATCTTCAGGCAAGGGGCACAACATTTCTCTATATTTTGGGTCTATTCAGCTGTTCCCCATAGAACTAGACCTAGGTTCCAAAGGCTCTAAAATACCACTCATAAGAGTTTTTTGATGACATTGATTATAGAAGCTACTCCTTAGGAACACTCCAGATTGTATACACCTTGGGACGCTGCCCATCCATAAAAGATGGTCTGAGGATACTTTTTGTTAAGGTGAAATAACAATCCGTGGCATGTGAGATTAAAACATAAGAACAATATGATAATTTACTGAGTACTTGTAACTCTATTTTCTGATAAACACTTTTGCTGTATTCTCTCACTTAATCCTCCCAGCCACTTGGTGAAGTAGGCCCTATTTTATTATCCTTTTAATATGAGGAAACTAAAGACCAGAGAAATTAAGGAACTTGCCCCAGGTCACATTGCTAGTAAATGTTGGAATTTAAATTTAAGTTCATTTAATTTGTCTCTGGAGCCTCCTCTCATAATCATGCTGCTATATTGCCCCTGCGATTTCCAGTAGTTTGGACAGCAAGTGCATTCTCCATTATGCACCCATTCTCTCTTGATCATCTTTTATTCTGAAACCAAATATACAGGTAATCTCAGCATAACCAGTATATCTTGGCTACCATGTTTGTTTAGGTTTGTTTTCCCCCAATCCAGCCCTAGCTACAATCATTCACAGCCCTCAACTTAATCAGTGTTTATAGAATAGCAATGTTGTTCTTACTTTGTTTCAGTATTCCTGAAAATTTATCAGTGCTCTTTAATGCTAAGAATAACTCCCATTTACAAAGCATTTTATAATTTGTCTTTTCTCACATAAGACACTGTGCAGGAAATATTACCAACTCTCATTTAAAGAGAAAAAAAAATTAATGGCTAATTGAGGGGCCCAAGATTGGAGCCAAGGATTCTTGACAGCATTCTCTCTATTTCATTCAATATTACTGTTTTTAGAGGATCTGAAGGTTATGTGATGACCCCAAACTCTTAACAGAGTAAATTAAGAATTAAATGGCTATCCTCAAATGTTAAAAGATTTTGGGATACTCAATGGGTTACTGCTTCTGGGTCCAGCTTTGAGTTAAAAATTAACAGCCATTGAATCTCCTGAGAAGTAATCATTGCAGTTCACCATGATTCAATAAATTTTTAGAGAATATCTATTACATGCATAGTACTGTGTTAGGCACTGTATGAGTAATGTGAGTAATATGCTATTTCACAGTGCGGTAAACCCACATAAAGTCTCGTAATACCACCAACAAAAGGGAATATGTTAAGCGCCATTAGAGGACTGAAGGGTTCAAAAGGGGAATTGAAAGAGCAGTTACACTGACTATCCTGCTGCCTCCCCTAAAAAAATTACATCTAATTGAAAGTATTAGAAGAGAATTCACACAGAAGAAAATATTTGAGATTGGGTTTCCAAAGGCAAGTAAGATTTCCATCAAGAGAGATGAGATGGGGTAGAAGAAGGTGGAATATTTCGGATAGAATGGCTTATGGGGGAGGCTTTGTAAGCACGTTCTATGAAAATAAAGTAGAATTTGGTTGAGGTTTGCAGAAAATCTCATGTGCAGGAGATTAGTTAGAGATCAGACTGAAAGGATTGCTCCTTGATTGAGAGGGAGCCTTGGTTGAAGATTTTGCAGATCTTCCTTCTGTGTGTTTATCTCACCATTTTCAGCATATTGCTTGCAGATGGTATCACTGATGACCTTGCTTTATTGTGAAGATCAAGGATTATATTCTGCACCTCTTCATTTTGGGGGGATAATTGAGGTAGTGAGATATCATCCTAAGGGAAAAGTATACAAAAATGAACACATCTTCTTTCAGTAAGAATTTCTGAATACCCAGTTTAAAATCTAGTACTGAAGTGTGTACACACACACACACACACACACACACACACACACACACACACACACACACACACACACACACACAACTTTGCATACATATAAACTATATATATTTTGTAGATACATATAGGCTACATATATTTTGCTTGCTACTTTTCAATATAAATATGTACATTTTTTAATCCTATTTTCATTCCCCACAGCCTTCTTCTTTTTTGCCTTTAAAAATTAATAAAGAAGTGCTATATGCTATAAGGATTAGAAGATGACAGGACATTTACAGAGACTCCCCACATATTCAGGGGGTTTTGTGAAGACAGTTTCAGTTTGCTTTTCCATGCTGTGTTCATGGCTCCTACCTGTTGCATGGAGTGATGAAGAACCGAGATCAGACACAGCAGCGAATGGAGTAGATACATCCTTAAAGGAGGAAAAAACTGTTTTATTAAACTTCTTTTATGCTGCACATCTTCAAGAGTGACTAAATTGTCACCCCTCGGGTACAAGCAGTGACAGTAGTCCTTCTCAATGCAACGCATCAGTCACTCAAGTTAACCACACAAAGCCCTTCACAACCAACTCACCTCATTATTCTTCTCTAGAGAGAAGTCTAGGCTGACTTACCACTATTACTTTAATGTCAGTCTAGTATTTACTTCTACTTTGAAACAAACAGCAAAATTAATCATCCCTCACAACCTATAACTGTTTTTCTAGCATAAGATTCACATGATGCTATTAAACTATTATTTCGGTTTCACCAAGTATATAGTGCACTGTTTCCCAAAACATGATCTATAGAGAACCTACATCAGCTACATCCAGGATGCTTGTTAAAATGCAAATTCCCAGATTCTACATAAGCAGAATCTCTGAAGGTTAACCATCAAAGATCTGAATTTTAAGCAAATTCCTCATGTAATCCTTATATATACTGTCTATGCATTTGAGATTTATATAGCTTCATTCTTTTTTTCTTTTTTCTGTCATCCACCAATTATTTACAGTGTTTTCCAGAAGCTCTCATTAGGTTTATTTTACATGTGGGCAAACTGAAGAGCTAAAGAGGGAGGAGGACAGCTTGTTTCTTTTGAAATATGTTACTATTGTTACTACTGCTTTTATTATTGTAAAATATTTTCTGTTAATATTACCATATTAAAAAAAATATGACCATATTAAGTATGTTGCAATACATAAGACGCTATAATAGTAATAGAATTTTGGAATTTTTATGCAGGTTAGAGACATTTAGCAGGAAGGAAGAGCAACTTGAATTTATCAATCCTGTGAAAGAAGCTACCATTTTCCATGTTTGAGAACTTGACATAGTCACTGCTGTCTTTTCCAGGTCTTTGTCTCAGAAAAGCACACTCTGCTCCTTACTCAGCCTGGGTATGTCAAGATTTGCCTAGTCAAGATCAGAAGGCTAGTGGCTCAGAGCTGATCTGAGAATGTGCAACTTGGTATAGTGGGTAGTCCTAGTTTGGGATTGAATAGGCCTAAGACTCAAAGACAGGATCCAATAAAAACCAATTCTGTAATCTTGGGAAACACACTTAACATTTCTAATTCCCACCTTAATTATTTGTAAAATGAACCAGTTATTTCCGGGTTTTAATACAGTTCCCCAGTGTATACACGTGGAAGGCCATACCCCTGAGTCCCTCTGATTCACCCTCGGCTTTCAGAGGACTGCCTTTTCTTTTACATGGTGTCCTCTAGCTCAAAACCAGTGTATTTTAGTGAAAAGGGGGAGAGGCTGCTCTAGCTACAGCAGTGTCTGGATTTTAAATTTTTCTCTTTTGGATTCAGTTTCTTAACAATTTCAGAACCAAAAATGCCTTCCCTTCATATCATTTTTAAGTAAAAAATAATTAGTATTTTATGAAAGATCAGAAAAGTGAAAAGAGGCTTGGCCAGTTCACTCAGTTGGTTAGAGTGTGGTGCTATAACACCAAAGTCAAGTGTTTGGACCTCCTTATAGCCAGCTGACCAATAAAAAAAAAAAAAAAAAAAAGACATATAGCACCACCTGCTCAATAAAAGTAAAGGTGCCCCAATGATATTGGTATCACATAGTCCTCTAATGAGGTTATCTGGCCAAATTGTTGGAGTGAGAAAACCAAATTATTGGAGTAAAACCACATGAGCTTTAGGGTTAAAAAAAAAAAAAGAATCCTGAAAGATCCTCAGATCCTGAAATTCCTTATCATGGGCACAGGAGTGTAGCTGGCCTGTTAAAATGGTTTATCTAAACAAAAAATTGTGAGGATTATCCAGTTATTGTGCTAGAAAATCATCCTTTCCTGATTAAAGGGAAAATCAACTGTCCCTGATTTCTCCCTCTCCAACTCCACTAAAAAAAATTTTTTTTTTTTTAAAGTTAAAATTTTCTCCATGCTGATTTGGGCAAAGTCCCTTAAAGCACTTTAATTACCATAGGTTGTGAATCACTCCTTTGGCCAACTGTCTATCAACAGACACCTTTGTGGGAGAGAATTGGGGGTGGACAAGGTAGGAGAAGGGATGAGGATTGAGGAACACAAAAATGAAAATAGATATGACTTTTAAAATTCTTTTGATTTTTGATTTATATCTTTATTGAAGCATACTTTATATAATTTACATTCACCTATTTTTAGTATACAATGGAATGATTTTTAGTAAATTAATAGAGTTGTGCAACCATTATCACAATCCAGTTTTAAAGCATTTCCATTATTCCAAAAAAATTTCTTGTGCTCATTTGCTGTCAGTCTCCTTTCCCAACCCCAGCCTTAATTTAGGCAACTGCCAATCTGCTTTTTGTCTTTACAAATGTAATTTTTCTGGACATTCCATCTAAATGGACTCATACAGTATGCCTCTGACTTTTTCACTTAGCATCATGTTTTTGAGGTTCACCCATGCTACAGCATGTATCAGATATCTGTTTCTTTTCATTGTTGAATAATATTCCATTGTATGGATATATCACATTTTGTTTATCCATTTATCAGCTGATGGACATTGGGGTGGTTTCCACTTTTTGGCTATTGTGAATAATACTGCTATAAATATTCTTATACAAGTTTTTGTGTGGATATATGTTTTCATTTCTCTTGGATATATACGTGGGAGTGAAATTGTTGAGTCATACGGTAAATAAGACTTTTAAATAATTGTCAAAATTGTTTTTCAAAGCAGTTTTACCATTTAACATTTTTACCAAAAATATATGAGGGTTTCTATTTCTCTACATCCTTCCTTACACTTATTTTCTTTCTTTTTAAAATTATAGTCATTCTAATGGAATGCAGTGATATCTCACTGTGGTTTTAATTTGCATTTCCCTAATGTCTGATGATAAGCTTTTTTTCATAAGTTTATTCACCATTTCCCTATTTTCTTTGGTGAAATGTCTATTAATATTTTTTGCACATTTTAAAATGGAATTAGTTGTCTTAATTAGTTGTAAGAGTTCTTTATATATTTTTGGATGCAATCTTTTATTGGATACATGGTTTGCAAATATTTTCTCTTATTTTATTTTCTTAACATATCTTCTGAAAAGCAAAATTTTAAATTTTTATGAAATCCATTTTATACTTCTTAAAATGTATCATTATTATCAAAATTTTGGTCTAATTCTAGATTAGGCAGTTTCAAAAGTTCAGCTTTTACATTTAGGGTTATTATCTATTTTGTCTTAATTTTTGTGTATGGTGTTAGGAAAGAGTCTAAATTTTTTTGCATGTGGTTATGCATTATTGGTTAAATTGTCCTTGACTTATCTTGGGTACTTTAGTTGAAAATCAATTGAGCATAGATATGAGTTTATTTCTGGACTCTCAGTTTAGCTCCGTTGGTCTATTCTTTTTTATACCTGTGCAACACGGTCTTGATTACAGTAGCTTTTGAGTAAGTTTTTAATTGAGAAGTGTGAGTCTTCCAAATTTCCTCCAACTTTGTTCGTTTTCAAAATTGTTTGGCTATTCTGGGTCCTTTGTATTTCTATGTAAACTTTAGGATCAGCATGCCAAATTCTGCCAAAAAAAAAAGCTTGATGGAATTTTGGTAGTTGTTGCATAGAATTTATTTAGGGAGAATTGCCATTTTAAGAGTATTGAATTGTTCAATCCATAAACATGGAATACATCTCTATTTATTTATATTTTCTCTAATTTCTTTCAGCAATGTTTTGTCTCAGTGTACAAATCTTGCATTTTTTTGTTGTTAAGTTTATTCCTGAGTGCTTAATTCTTTACGATGTGATTATGAATAGAATTGTTTTCTTAATTTCATTTTGGATTGTTAGTATATAGAACACAATGAATTTTTGTATATTTTTGTATCTTGTTTATTTATTTATTTTAATTGACACATTGTAATTGTACATATTTGTGGGGTACAATCTAATGTTTTGATCCATATCTATGTTGTGTAATGATTGAGTGAGGGTAGTTAGCGTATCCATCACCTCATGCATTGATCATTTTTTTGTGGTGAGAATGACCTTGTATCTTTTGACTTGGCTGAATTTGGTTATTAGTTTTAGTAGACTTTTTGTTTTGTTAGATTTAGTAGGTTTCTGCATGTAAAATGATATTATCTGAGAATGTAGACAGTTTTACTTCTTCCTTTTCAATGTAAGTGCCTTTTTTTTCTTTTCTTTTTTTGTTTATTGCAGTGGCTAGAATTTCTAGGACCATGTTGATCAGAAGTGGTGAGAGTGGACATCTATATCTTATTCTCCATGTTAGGGGTAGACAAATTCAATATTTCACTTTTAAATATGATATTAGCTGTAAATTTTTCATGGATGCTCATTCCAAATTATGTAATATTTCTACAGCAATGAAGCTGCTGGCTTTCATGGCCTGCTCGATCCTGCTATAACTACCACACTGATGGAAAATGAGAAGCTGGAGGGTGAGCAGTTGGGAGCTGTCCCAAGCTAAAATGCACAGAAGCCCACTGTTCTTACAGAAGTTCAGTAGTGTTTCTTGAGTAAACGTGTCTCAACTGGTTGTATGCCTTTCTTTGATTTGCAGAGTCTTAAAATTGTTGTATTTGACAATTTTATTCATTTTTTTTGTTTGTTTTGTGGGAGAGGATTTGCTGACCTCCTTCAGAGGCTTGAAATATTGTGAACCCTTTATATTAATTAAATATACATTGTGTGGCTGGGAACCCTGTGATTTTGCAATAAAAGCCTCCAATTCCATCAAGGCAGGTACTTCTTTCCCCATTCCTCTGATGAATCTGACTTTTCCTGAGTTATGTGTAGTTCTATCACTCCCTCTCCATCCACAGTACCTGTGTTTTTCTTCTCTTATTTCCCTCCTCTTTGTGCATTAATATCCCAGGTTCCAGATTAGTGTGGGGTGAAATGAGTTGTGGGGAGGACAATTAAATAGCATAAAAAGAATAAGCTAATGAAGCTGAGGATTATATTGTTGTCCATAAGTGAGGGATTGAAGAGTTGACGTCCTTTGAAAAGAATGATCCTATCTAGATAATTATTTAGTCATTTTGTTGTCCTATGGATATTTCAAACTAAATTTAAAAGGGCCTAAGAAACAGATTTGATAAAAGACAAATTGACCTGCATTTCAAAGGAATCTAAACAAAAGACAAAGTGAAAGAGATTGGAAGACTGGGTTTATTGTAGTTGCTAAGATTAAAATGTACCTCTTTTTAAAAAAAAATCAAAAGATTCAATCTAAATAGGAAGTCAGATACTATTATTGGGGTTACGATCAAACTGTCCTTACCATGCTAAGCTTTTTGGTATCCTTTTCCTCTTCATGCCATGCTGCCCATGCCAACTAACAAATCCTCATTGTTGGGCTTCACATTCACCACATTACCCTTTCATTCATTCATTCATTCATTCATTCATTCATTCATTCATATGTATAACAAATAGCACTGTTTCCAGGGCAGGGCTTCTGCCTCAGGATCTTTGTACGTGATATTTCCTCAGTCTAGAATGCTTTCCCCCTAGATCTCTTCTTGTAAATTTGTTTAGGTCTTTGATCAATTCACCTTCTCTGAGATACTGCCCTGATTTCTCTATGTCAGTGTACTCAGTTTGGTTCCTGGACCAGCAGCATCACCATTGTCTGGTGTATTCGTTTTCTAGGGCTCTGAAACAAAATACCATAAACCGGCTGACTTAAAACAACAGACATTTAGTTTCTCACAGTTTTGAAGGCTGTAAGCTCTAAGTTACTGTGTTGGCAGGGCCATGCTCCCTCTGCAGGCTCTAGGGAAGAATCTTTCCTTGCTTCTTCCTAGCTTCTGGTGGATCCTGGCAATGCTTCAAGTTTCTTGGCTTGTAAAATGCCTCACTCCATTCTTGGCCTCCATCTTCACATAACATTTTCTGTCTTCACAAGGCCTTCTCTGTGTGTATTTTTGTGTGTCTTCTCCCTTTTTTGTAAGGACACTTAAGGTCATATCTTTTGTCATTGGACCTAAGGCCTACCCTAATCCAGTATGACCCCGTCTTAACTAATTACATCAGCAAAGATGCTACTTCCAAGTAAGGTCACATTCTGAAGTTCCTGGTGGACATGAATTTTGGGACACTATTCAACCCCACTACACCTGTGAACTTGTTAGAAATGCAAATTCTCAGGCCCTTTTCACAGCTACTGAACCAGAAACTCTGGGGCAATATGTACTTTAACAAACCTTCCAAGTCATTTTGAAGCTGCACAGTGTTCTAAATAAAACAGGACCTTTCTTTATTATTATTTGTTATTTTATTCAGCTTTATTTTCCTTATAGCACTTATGATCACCTGGCGTATTATATACTTGCTTATTCATTGTTTATGTCCCTGCAAAAGAATATTAGCACTATAAGGGTAGGAAACTGGTCTTTATGATTTGTTCACTGCTGTATCCCCAGCACCTAGAACTGTGCCTGACATATGCTATCAATGTCATTTTTATCAAAACACATTGAATTAATGAGTGGAAATAATAAATAAATAATAGTAGGTAAAGTTATCTATTCACACAATTTTGTCCATCTGAGGCTAGTGCCTTAATTTCAAATGGGTTTATCTAATTTACACAAAGTTCTGATGACTATGTATTTGCTTTTGTAGGATATTTCTAACCATAGTGCTAAATTAACTAATAAACTGCTAACGGCTGATAAAGTTTAAGGTATTGCCTCTCCCAAGGATACTTTGCATATTTACAAGACCAAATTGTACTAATTGATCATTATCTAATTTGGGTGGTACTACAAATTTTTGTAGACAAACAGGTGGATAGATGTTTTTGGACAAGAGAATTTTTCTCCAATTCTTTAGATAACGCTATGTAGATAAATACTCAGCTTTGTAATATTTCACATCATTAAACAAAAAAGAAGGCACAGCATTTCCCAAGTATATTAAGTGAAAATGCCATTATTTGACCACTGGCTCTAAAACAACTTGAATTTCTGTTGTAGAGCAAGGCCAAAATTATGAGGTTTTAGTTGTGCTCAGAGTTTTGATTGAAAATAGGTGGGGCCCATGGTCTGGAGCTCATCTATTTGCAAACTGAATTTTCTATATGCTTGAAATGATGAGCACTATTGTAGCTGTCCCTGAAGCCCCAAATTAAAAACACTAATGGACTTCATGGTACGGGGACGAGTAGTGAATAGGCCAGAAAATATTGGAGGAGTAGGAAGTGAGGGAACTTTTTTGTCATTCCATATGGTGAAGGTATATGGCTGAAAGGACCCTGTCTTAACAGAAAAAAAAAAAAAAAAAAAAAAAAATCTCGAAGCCTGGACTCTAGAGTATTTATAAAAATCCAGTAAATTTTACTTAAGTGTTATAAACTGAGTACGTATAATTTGAAATTCCAACATTAAGGATTATTCCTTTCAGATCTTATTTTAGTTGATTTTTTATTTTTTTAAAGACCTTTTAAAATACCTGTAGGAAGGGTGATACAGCCAACTATTTCCCAATAAGTTGTTAGGTACCTAGAAGATTTAGGAACTGGAGTGCTAAATCTCCCATGCAACTGGTTGGGACAAGGCAGATGAGAGAGCCTCTGAAAGGGAGAGGGATTTTTTTTCTTTTTCTTTTTAAGAGATGAGAGATAGAAGCTATAAGGTTATTAGGTAAACTTATTTATTTTACAATTTACCTGCAACTGTACCTGATTAGCATTTGGAAATCTGTGCTTTTCTAGGGAACTAAGTTAGCACTAAAGGTCCTGCATCTTTGGGTATTAATCAGACCATTAGTTCCCACACAATTTTCCAGGCTTAGTTTGTATTAGGTGTTTAAGTATAATAAAGTGAAATCATTTAGAAAATAAAACCATTTACAAAATTACTTGATATCCATTAATATTAGACATTTAGACATTTTCTCTACAAACATTATAAGAAACAGCTGCATTAAAATAGGCATTGAAAAAGATTTATTCTATACAAAAGTCAAAAGAAGACACTACAAGAAAAGAAAACTACAGATCAATATGCTTATGAGCATTGATGCAAAAATCTTCAAAAAATGTTAGCAAACCAAATTCAACAGTGTATTAAAAGGATCATGCACCATAATCAAGTGGGATTCATGTCTGGAATGGAATAATGGTTTCAACACACTAAAATCTATCAGTGTAATATACCACATAAATAGAATAAAGAAAAAAGATGATCGTTTTAATTGATGTAAAAAAAGCATTTGACAAAATTCAATACCCTTTCATAATTAAAGAATTCAACAAACTAGGAATGGAAGAAAACTACCTCAGCATAATAAAAACCATATATGAAAAACATTCAGCTCACATGATCCTCGGTAAAAGACAGAAAGTTTTTTCTCTAAGGTCAGAACAAGGAAGGATGCCTGCTCTTGCCACTTGTATTCAACAGAGTATTGAAAGTCCTGACCAGAGCAGTCAGCAAGAAAAAATAATAGACATTTAAACTGGAAAGGAAGAAGTAAAATCATCAGTGTTCACAGATGACATGATCTTTTATGTAAAAAACCCTAAAGATGCTACGATAACAACAAATCTGATAGAATAATAAATGAATTCAGTAAAGTTACAGGATATAATATCAACATGCAAAAATCAGTTGTATTTCTATGCACTAAAAATAAACAATACAAAAAAGAAATTAAGAAAACAATTTCATTTAAATAGTATCAAAAAAGAATACTTAGGATTAAACTTAACCAAAGAGATGAAAGACTGTACACTGAAAACTACAAAACAATATGGAAAGAAATTAAAGAAAGCCCTAATAAATGAAAAGATATCTGCAGGACAGTTCTCCAAGTGGCCTTGGACCAACCCTGTTCTCTGCCACTTCTCACTTTTAGTTCTGAAGAATGACTGTAGAGCATGCCGGGAATGCAACATCCTGAGATAGGGTGGGGCTGGCCTGAACAGTTCAGGCTGTGTCTCAGTCCCCCCACAGAAACAGGATGTCCTTCAGGGTTTTAGCCTAGGATATCATGGCACCCTCAGGGTATAAAACCCAAAGTGTGCTGCTTTCCCTGGGACCCTCAGTTGTGGTACAAGTGAGGTGTGCTAAGACAAAATTCAATCTGCATTTGAGCAGATTTCCTGAGCCTTGGGGCTGGCTCACAATGAATCCTAGGCTTCCACTGTCCCTCCCTGCCTATCTGTAAGTAATAAACCAGCTTGTTGTGTGTGTGTGTTTCTGTGTGTATGTATGGGGGAGGTGTTTTGTCTCACTGGACTCAGAAAAATTGGTACCAGTGCACAGTGAATCTGCTTCACGGTAGCAGTGTTCATGGATTGAAAGAGAATATTAAGATGTCAATAATACCAAAAGTGATCTATAGATTTATTGCTATCCCTATCAAAATCCCAATGATGTTATTGGCAGAAATAAAAAAATTCATTCTAAAATTCATGTGGAATCTCAAGGAGTACTGAATAGCCAAAATAGTCTTAAAAAAGAACAAAGTTGGAGGCCTCACATTTCCTAATTTTAAAACTTACTACAAATTGAACAGTGCAGTAATGGCATAAGGACAGAGATATAGACCAATGGAATAGAAAAGAGAGCCCATAAATAAACTCTCATATATATGGTCAAATGATTTTTGACAAGAGTGCCAAGACCATTCAATGGGATAGGACAATCTTTTCAACAAATGGTGTTGGGAAAACTAAATATTCACATGCAAAAGAATGAAGTTGGACCCTTATCCATGTACAAAAATTAACTTAAAATTTAATGCCATATACAACAATTAACTAAACATAGGAGCTAAAACTATGAAATCCTTCAAAGAGAGTAGAGGAGAAAAGTTTCATGACATGAGATTTAGCTATGATTTATTGGTATCACTGAAACTGAAAGCATAGGCAACAAAAGAAAAATGGATAAATTGAACTTTATCAAAATTAAAAAATTTGTCCATCAAAGGACTTTATCAACAGAGTGAAAAGCTGCACACTGAATGGGAGAAAATATCTGCAACTTCTATATCTGATAAAGAACTAATATCTAAAATATATAAAGATCTCCTACAAATCTACATCACAAAACAAATGGGCAAAAGACTTGACATTTCTCCAAGAAGATATATAGATGGCCAATAAGCATATGAAAAGATGCTTAACAACACTATTGAAATGCAAATCAAAACCACAATGAGATACCACTTCACACTCATTAAGACAGCTATTCTCAAAACAAAACAAAACAAACAAATTAAAAAACCTGGAAAATAACTAGTGTTGGTGAGGATATAGAAGAATTGGAAACCTGTGCATTGCTGGTGGAGACGTAAAATGATGCAGCCACTAGAAAACAGTATGGTGGTTCCTCAAAAAATTAATCATGTAATTGTGACGGGATCCAGCAATTCCATTTGTGGGTATATACCCAAAAGAAATGAAAGCAGGAGCTAGAACAGATATTTGTATACCAGTGTTCATAGCAGCATTATTGACAATAGTCAAAAGGTGAAAACAAACCAAGTGCTCATTGATGGATGAATGGATAAACAAAATATGGTGTTTATATATAAATATATGGTGTATAAATACACACACACACACACACACACACACACACACACACACAATGGAATATTATTTAACCTTAAAAGGGAATGATATCTTGATATGTGCTACAACGTGGATGAACCTTGAGGACATCATGCTGAGTGAAATAAGCCAGACACAAAAGTACAATTCTGTATGCATGTGATCCAGTTTATAGGAGGTATCTGGAGAAGTCAAACACACAGTATGTCTCTATGTAGGAGGGTCCTTCAAAAAGTTTATGGGAAGATTTATATTATCTTTTAATTCTATTTTTCCACAAACTGTTTGAAGTATGCTCCTACGCAGAAACAAATAGAATGGTGGTTGCCAGGGACTGGAGGGAAGAAGAAATGGAGAGTTATTCTTTACTTGCTGTAGAGTTTCAATTTGGGGAGATGAAAAAGTTCTGGAAGTGGATGATGGTGACGGCTGCACAACAATACGAATGTACTTAATGTTGCTAAATGGTATATCTAAAAATGGTGAATTTTATGTTTTGTATAATTTACCACAATTTAAAAAAAAGCTGATTTTCTCCATATGTCTTCAGCACTGCTGATGGTTATGTCTTTTGATCACAAACATAGGATAAAATATGTAACACACAGCGTTTTGCCAATAATTAACTTAGTACATTTTCTTCATAATAGTACTTCTGTCTCAGGCTGCAAAATAAAGCACCTTCCGTCAACTTCTGGCATAGTTTTTATCAATGACTGCTCTGCTTCTACCCCTGTTCAGAGCTCCCACAGCTTCTCTTTCACTTCAAAAGCCAGGGTAGCGCCATGGGAGTGGCTGCTGCTCTGACTTGGCCCCTTCAGTTCAGAAATTTTCTGGAGGCAATAAAAATTTTCAGCAAACCTGTTTCACATTAGGAAAAACTATCATCAGCAGTCGAGTGAGGGATTTTGAAATAAAAAACAAAAAACAAAAAACTATATTTTGCAATTTGAATTGTGCATCAAGACTGCTTTAATAAAATTTTAAAAGATAATTCCCTGGGCATTCTAAATTTGATAATTTTCAGAATCCTGTTGGAATGGTTTTATCATTCATCATTCATCTGTGTCACTTCATTATGACAACTCACTTAAAAATATGTTTCTATTCCAGTTAAAAAAAAGTTCTTAGTTCTGGCTATTTTCTGCCTGTGTTTTTTTTTCTTTCTTCACCAACTTCCTCCCTTCATTCCTGCCTGCCTGCAATTGTCTTTTATGTAAAATAAGATACACATAGTTTGCATGGAAAATTTACATTTAACAAAATAGAATATTATAACATTGGAATTTTCGAATGCTATAATACTGGAACATTATAACACTGGGATTTTGAAATGGAGTAGATTATCACTTTTAAAAGTCAGATTTTTTTTATATAATTACTGCATTATGCATTTTACTTTATAAATGCTATATCAAAATATTCAGTAAACTTTTTAGAGAGAAATTACACTGCCAAGCTCTGAAAACAAGAAATCTAGCTGCTTTTTAAAAAAACATCTTTTAATTTCACTTCTAAGACTACACATGACTCATAAAAATGTATTTATTATCACAAAAAGTAATAGAAAATTATAATTAACTGTTTAAAACATATCAGCCTCTTTGTACATATTTTTGTTTTGTGGTTGGTTTTTTAAAAAATCTTTTCTTTTTTTTCAAGGCTCTTTGTTTAGTTGAGAGAATTGTGTTTGGTTATCAGAATTTTAATTTTGCTATATACTCCAAAGGAGCATTTTAACTATTTTTAAATTTGCATATTTAGTTAATAACATTAATTTTACCCTTTAAAAATAAATATAACTTTAAACAAATAATCTCTCTAGAAGAGAAAAAGAAATAGCATTTAAAATTCAATACACAATTTGAAGAAAATAAGTTTTATATTCACTCCCAAACCTCCATGTGTTACCACCAGGATCATTTAAATAACAAACTAGATAAAGTATTCAACTAAAATTATCCTTTCTCTGATTCTAATATTAGTTTCTACCTTTTATAGAAATTCTATTCACGTTACCTTTATGTCTGATATAAAATTCCTTTTGATCCCCTGGAAAGTTAGCATGAGTTGGTCATTTTCTGTTTCTGAAACTGTGTATATATAGCACATGGAATTCATGATCTGAAACTGCACATAAAATAAAAACAGCATCAAAAGTATCAGTGAATCTTTTCCAAAATATTTACTAGGTTTTTTTAAAAACCATAGTTGATTGCATTGGCTCAACTGTATTTACATCATTTTTTTCCCTATGTGCAGAACCTTCTCTTCTCCTACTGTTTGCAATAACGATGTCTTAGGAGCCAAAGTTGTAAGTACATCTTGCCTGTTTCTATTGTTCCTGCCTATTTGTTGAGGGGGCGGGGGTGGGGGAGGGTTGATGGTCTGAAACCTCACATGAAACTATGCGAGTCAGAAGAAAAGAGTGGCGCTGCACACCCTGGGACTAGGGAGGGTCCGATCTTTTTCTAATCTCTTCCATCTCAGATGGCATTTGGATAATTTTACCTTTGTTTATAAACATGGGGGCATTTAGTACTGCCTGGCAGACACTTCAGTATAAGAATATCAAAGTCAGAGACAACCATTCTGCCTCTTGGTGGACCATTCTAAAGGAAAAAAAGTGCTCAAGTAAAAAGTTATCTGCCCTACAAATATTAACTTTCCTCTTTTCTGGAATCTCTAAGGATGATGTGTGAATGCTTTGTCATGGGGCTACCTACGTAGCTCTGAGTTGCAAAATAATCAGATGAAGCCAAATTCCACCAGTTCTGATTACCTTTGGTTTTTCCTGTGACATAGGATGCATACTCAACCCAGACATCTTATAAATGTGAGCTACTACTACATTTACAGAGAAGACTATTAGAAAAATTATTCACAGTTTGATGTCCTACATGAGGAATGTCAGTGTGACCTTTTTGAACACACATGCATAAAGAAACTCCACAGAGGGAAAGCAAATGTCTGTTGATTTTGTTACTGGCCTTTCTTGTCATTCAAGGTAAGTCATTTCTCTGCTTTGTTCCTCAATTTTCTCTCCTGAAAAATCATGATAATTGCATAAAAAGGAGAGAACTCTGGAATTCAAATTCTTTTAAAATATCAATTTGGTAATTTAATAGTTTTGAAGAACTTGGGCAAGCTAGGTAATTTTTCTGAGTTTTAATTTATCATTTTTACATTGAGAATACTTACATTATAAAGATAAAAGAAAATGGGAGAGGTTCTATTACAGTGACTGGCACAGAGTATGTGGTCAGTAGATGTTAGTTTTCATTTTTTTCCCTCTATAAATTTTTAGTGGTAAGAAAACACATGAGACTGTTTACAATATATATTAATCTACTTTGGAGAAAAAGAATTAATATTAGAATATTAGGATGATGTATCAACAGATAATTGAAACCAGGATGGATTTATTAATTATTATGTATTAATTATTAATATGTGAATGTGGTGACTACTTTTTTTGGAAACAAACTGAACCAAAAATTGGTCAGTATAGAATGTTTAGCTATACTAATGTTGAAACGAAAGACGAAAAAAACCCAAACAAATAAAATGGTGAGAAAGGTTGACTAAGCTGAACAATAATTTAACAACTGAATGTTTATTGATATGACTTCATTATATGGGATCTAACAATAGTCATCATTAACTGTTCTGCATTGTATGGGATCTAATACTAATCATTAGCTGTTCACCATCATTTTGGGGGTGAGGAAATATTAAATATTTCCTCCTTAATATTAAAAATATTCACCAAGCAATATACAATAAAGTAATTTTAGGATTTATTGATTCAGAAAATGTATAGTAATAAAAAGCTAATGAGGGTTCCATTCCACTTTTCTGTGAGTTTATATTTTAATTATTTCATCATGAGAGTATACACACAAGTCCTGTATCACAGTCCATATTTCATTCATCTCATTGTTGAACATACCTAAGTTCTGCAATGTAAAGGCAAAATTAAGAGAGAACTGTTTTCATTAATTTTTGTGCAAATATAGACCTATTTCTTCCATAGTGTGTAGAAAGTCATGGAGGGAGAGATGACACTTAAAATGCATGAAATTAATTCATTCGTTCCTTCACTCATCCTTCAAAAAATTCTCAGTGAGTTCCTGTTATGAGTTAAGGTGCCAGGGATACAATAGCAAATAAGAGAGTGGTGCTATCCTCATGCTACCCGCCACTTACAGTTTTATGAGTGAGAAAGACAATTAGTAAACAAAAATTTTGTGATATAATTTTAGCAATAATAGTGATTGAAAGAGGGGGAAGGGGGAAGAGAATGAGACTGTGTGTGTGTGTGTGTGTGTGTGTGTGTGTGTGTGTGTGTGTGTGTGTGTGTGTGTGTGTGAGAGAGAGAGAGAGAGAGAGAGAGAGAGAGTGTCAAGGAAAGTCTCTCTGAGATGACCAACATTTATGCTGGCTAACATGCACATATTTGGGGGAAGGTATATTTGGTAGAGGGAATAACATGTCTTGCAACAGTAATTGTCATGTTAGAACAACATGAAGAGGTCAAACTAGGCTCTAGCAGGGTAACCAGGGAATGTTAGTGGGAGGTGGGTTCAGAGACCTCAAATAGCACCCTCTCCCCTGTCCATTTACTATTGCCTCTGACCTAAACTTGTGTGATAGCCTCCTATTGGTTTCCTCAGACCTGTTCATCTTCCATTCTACTTCCAGGTGTGTTTATAAAAGTACAGTATGAAAAAGACTTTTACTTGTTCCCCAATGTTTACAAGATATACTAAAATTACTCAGCATGGCGTGCAAGTCTATTTACAATCTTTTTAATTTGATCTCTGGCCTCATACTCTAAGGTCCAGCTACAACAAAATACTCATTATTCTTCAAATGTTTGTTCTTGCTTTGCTCTCTGATGGCAATGTTTCCTTTGCTCCCTAGGACATGCAAAGTTTAGATCTTTCTTTGCATGGTAAACAAACTCTTTCACATCTTTCAATATGAAATGATGTTTTCTAGGAGTTCCTGGAACTCCTAGACAAAGTCAGTTGCCCCTTTCTATGTTTCTAAGAGCTCTCTCCCTCTCTCTCACAAATATTTTATTACTAAAAACTGATAACATATCCATCTCTTTTATAATACATGAGCAGTCTAAAGGCAGAAACTGTATTTCATGTATCCACATCATCTGCAGCACGTAAAAGAGTGTCACTTTATAGCATGGGTTCAATTGATGTTTAGTGCCATGAAGAAAGGAGGGAATAGTTTCCCTTTCTTCACATCCTTGCCAACATCTGTTATTCTCTGTCTTTTAAGTGATGTTCAGACTAACTGGGGTGAGATGTGGTTTTGGTTTGCATTTCCCTGATGCTGAGTGATGTTGAGCATTTTTTTATGTGTCTGTTGGTTATTTGTGTAACTTCCTTTGAAAAATACCTATTCAGCTACTTTGCCCATTTTTTAATTGGGCTGCTTGTTTTTCACTAAGTTGTTTGAGTTCTTTGTATAATCTGGATATTAACCCTTTGTCAGATGCATAGTTTGTAGATATTTTCTCTCATTCTGTAGGTTGTCTTTTCATTCTGTTAATTGTTTCCTTTGCTGTGCAGAAACTTTTTATTTTGATATAATCCCATTTGTTCATTTTTCCTTTTGTTGCCGATGCTTTTAGGGTCCTATTCATATAGTCTCTGCCCAGTCCTACTTCTGGAAGTGTTTCTCCTATGTTTTCTTTTAGGAGTTTTATAGTTTCAGGTCTTATATTTAAGTCTTTAATCCATTTTGAGTTGATTTTGGTATATGGCAAGAGGTACAGGTCTAGTTTCATTCTTCTACATATGGATATGCACTTTTCCCAGCACCATTTATTGAAGAGGCAGTCTTTTCCCCAATCTATGTTCTTGCTGCCTTTGTCAAATATCAGCTGGCTGTAAGCTTGTGGGTTGATTTCTGGGTTCTCTATTCTATTCCATTGGTCCAAGTGTGCCTGTTTTTATTCCACTACCATGCTGTTTTGGTTACTATAGCTTTGTAGTATAATTTGAAGTCAGGTAGTATTATGCTTCTGGCTTTATTTTTTTTGCTCAGGATTACTTTGTCTATTTGGGGTCTTTTGTTGTTCCATATGAATGTTAGGATTGTCTTTTCTATTTCTGTAAAGAATGTCATTGGCATTTTGATGGGGATTGCATTGAATCTGTAGATTGCTTTGGGTGATATGGACATTTTCACAATGTTAATTCTTCCAATTCATGAGCTTGGAATGTCTTTCCATGTTTTCGTGTCCTCTTTAATTTCTTTCAACACTGATTTGTAGTTCTCATTTTAGAGATCTTTCACCTCCCTGCTTAAATTTATTCCTTGTTTTTTTTTGTTTTTTTTTTGGTGACTATTTGAAATGAGCTAGCTTTCTTGATTTCTTTTTCTGTTAGTTCATTGCTAGAGTGTAAAAGGGCTATTGATTTTTGCATGTTGATTTTGTATCCTGCATCTTTACTGAAATCGTTTATCAACTCTATGAGTTTTTTGTAACATCTTTAGGCTTTTCTCTATATAGGATCATGTCTTCTGCAAACAGGAATAATTTAACTTTGTCTTTTCCAGTCTGGATGCCCTTTATTTTCTTCTCTTGCCTGATTGCTCTGGCTAGTACTTCCAATACTATGCTACCTTGGAGTGGTGAGAGTGGACATTCTTGTCTTGTTCCCATTCTTAAGGGAAAAGCTTTCAACTTTCCCCATTCAGGATCATATTGACAGTGGGTTTGTCATATATGGCTTTTATTGTGTTGAGATTCTTTTCCACGTATGCCTAATTTGCTAAGAGTCTTTATCATGAAGGGATGTTGAATTTTGTAAAATGTTTTTTTTCTGTGTCTATTGAGATAATCATATGGAGGAACCCTCTTAGACTGTTGGTGGAACTGTGAATTTGGTGCAGCCATTATGGAAAATGATATGAAGGTTCCTCAAACTACAGATCGAACTGGCACAGGATATAGCGATTCCACTGCTGGGTATATACCCAAAGGAATGAAAGTCATCATGTCAAAGGGATGCCTGCACTCCTATGTTCATCAGAGCTCTATTTACAATAGCTAAGAGTTGGAACCAACTTAAATGTTCATCACTGGATGACTGGATAATAAGAAAAATGTGATATATATAGACAATGGAATACTACTCTGCCGTAAAAAAGAATGAAAAACTGCCATTCATAGCAACATGGATGAACTTAGAAAAAATCATGTTAAATGAAATAAGCCAGGCACAGAAAGAGAAATACTGCATGTTTTCACTCATAAGTGGGAGCTAAAAAATAAACAAATACATTAAAAAAAAGAAAGATACAACAATCACAATAATAAGTTGAACTTTCAGAAAGTTACCAGAGGTAGGAAAGGGGGCAGAGGAGAGGAGGGAGTGGTAAGGGAGAAATTGGTAAAGGACAATGAAAAACGGTTACATTGTATAGTGTTGAATATACTAATTATCCTGATTTGAGCTTCACATATTGCAGATATGTGATGATATTTAACTCTGTACCCCACAGATATGTACAATCAGCTATGTTACAATAAAAAAAATTTAAAAAAAGAAAGGAGGGAAGGAAGAAAGAAAATACAAATAGATCTGGGAGAGACCACAGTGCCTAAAATGCTAGTGTGAGCATTATTGGATTCTTTATTGACAATATTAGGTTATGTGGTAAAGAGATTTTGTGTTTTGTCTCTCACAACACAAAACTTCCAAGAGTGAAATAGCAGAGGGAGAGGCTTACACACAATTGAAAAAAAGGGCACAGAGAATTCTGGTTAAGAAAGTAATATATAAGCAGCTCCCTTTTCATAATTTTGTCCAGGCTTGATTGTTGCTTTGAAAGTGGGTCTGGGCAATATAGCTTGAAATCAATTGTGTTCTCCTTAGCATGTGATCAGAGCATTATGTAATTATTATTTTAATTCTGAAGTCTAAACCTTGCCATTTAGGTATAGGAGAAACTGGGAAATAGAGGAGTTGAGTGATATCTCTGTGTTCCTTTTCATTAAGATCTTTTGATTCTGTGCAGATCTGAGAAACTCCTGACCCCCATCTTCTTTTGTAGTTTCTTCTAGGGAAGATGGTAAATTCCTAACTCCCTTACTTGATATGCACCAAGAAATTTAACACATGATTTCTTCCAAGTGTTAAATTTCCCTCAATCTGGATGCTACAGTTGTACATCTTGCTTGAATTAAATTGAGGCCTTTTCTGAATGCTCCAGGTGTCCTTTGTTTAATTATTTTCACATTTCTGCATTGCTTTGACATAAAAAGTTGCAGTGAGAGGGTTTATACTATTTAAAAAAAGGGTGTGGGGTGGTGGTAGGGTGAAGATGGAGTGCAAAAACCCTGGGAGGAAGTGAAAAAATATCTTCAGAGTGGGAATTTGCTCTATGTTTCTTTATCTTTTATTTTATCCTTTTTGTAAATTGCCTGAAGTTGAAAAGCAAAGAAGATATCTAGGAGAGTCGAGAACAATCTCAAGTTTTGCCTTGGGATGGCAGAGGAAAAAATGAGAGGGATAGAATAGAGATAGAGAGATAAAGGGACTGGGGGTGGGGGGCGGGGAAATGAAGGAGTAGATTTGATATTCTTTCACCTCTCCTACTGGCCATGACCCAATAATTTTATCTCATTTGTTTTTGTGTGTATGCTCATGGTCTCCCTGACCCTAAGACTATAGAGCTCCTACTTAGTGGTCCTCCATTCTTTTGGATCATAAATTACTACTCCTTACTTTCATCTGAAGCTTCCAAGTCTGTAGATAAGCTATCAATAGGATGTAGTAGTACTTGGAAATAACAAGATTTGCTCAGCTACTTTTGTGTGTCAGAAATCTCCTTTAAGCTAAAATTAATTACTGATGATGGGATTTATATACCATGGTAGGTATACTCTGTTGCTGTAGTCCAGGTTGAAGTTCTAAAACTTCTGCTGTAGGTCATCAGTTCTAAGATATTTCATATTTTAGTGTCTCTAAAATCAAGATGCACCTCATACTCTGGCATCACACAGTCTGAATATTTTTTAGTGGTGCATAAAATAATAAAATATCTTACAGTGTTATATTATAGGTGCCCAGACATCATAAATCCGAATGATCACCAAGTCCTGAGCATCCTATCTCTTCAACATCTCTTTGTTAACCACTGCCCAGCCTTTGTGTGGGTTCTGCCATAGCTGTGGCTCCTTATCATATTTTGCCTGGCCTACAGCTAGAAAACAAAATCATTTTTTCAGCTTTTAGCTTTTCTCCCTCCATTTAGTTTCCCTCATTCCTGCTGGACTAATCTTTTGAAAATACTATTATGCTATGTGACTTCTTCCCTTTATTGAAATCCAATTTAAAGCAAACTAGAACCTCTTTAAGTTGGTCTCTGCTTAATGTTTAGGATTTCTCTTTGAATGCTTTTCTGTGAACCTATTTCTCTCTTCCAGCCATAAGCAACAATCTGGTTTCTCAAACCCACCAAATGGTTTGATTCTATCCCTTGTACATGTTGTTCTACCTGCCTGTGATATATTTCTCCACCTTATCAACTTAGCTAATTTGAGTCCATTCTTAAATACCTAACATGAGCATTTTGTTAGAGAAATCTCAGTCCACGCAAGCAGACTTAATCACACTTATCTTTAAAGCTTGTATACTCTTCTGGAAAAACACTATGAGATAACATTGTAAATATATATATTTTTTTACACGACTCTTTTCTCTGTGTGCTACTGAAGGATAGGGACTGTGTCTCATTCATCATTGTGTCCCTCAGCACACGGCACTCTGTCTGTGACATAGAAACCACACCAGAAAATATTGGCAGAATGATCATATTCATTCATGAATGGGTGGATGAAATGAATGTAGTGGTCCTTTATGGGCCTGTCATCATTCGTAAGACTATTTACAGACCATGTGTGCACTGCAGTACTCCTAGTGCCTGGAAGAGTGCTTGGCACAGAGTAGAAATGCCATAAGTACTGGTGGAGTGACAAAATTTGGACTCAAATTTGAAACTTTATTGTCATAATTAAGTAAAAAAGAAAAAAAGAAAAATTGAAGGAAAAAAAGAAAATTGAGAAAAAACAACTCAAGAGAAAAATGGGAAAAGCAAAAAGGACAAATATATACTGAGAAAACGATGTTTTAGATGAGTGCACTTTTCACTCTTGAGCAGATAGTACTTTCCTAGCCCAGTATTATCTGCCCTGGACATACCATATCTTGTAAATTAATAATTCAATTACTGTAAAATATGGTTGTTTATAAATTTAATGGCTAACATTTTTTAACAAGCTTTTTCAAATGTGTTTTTTATTCTTGATCTCTAAATCTTTATTGTTTGGAATTTTAGAACATTGTAAGAACATGTTCCATTATAAGTTAAATAAAATGCCTAATTGGTTTGAGTTGCAATAAAATTGTTTAATTGTGGGCTTTGGTCACTGTAGTCAGACCTAAGTTAGAGCACAGTAGATGAGGAAGAGAAGAAAGAGAAAGCTTGGGATTTATCTCAAAGACAACGAAGAGCAGCTGAAAGTGGAATGGCATGATGTGAATTATTTTATAGCACTACAGCCAGTTACAGAATAAATCAGAAGGTAGATGACAAGAATAAAAGCAGAGATATCAGTTGTAGTGGATTGAATTATGTCCCCCCCAAACTCACTGAAGTTTGAATTGTGTCCCCCAAGATTTAGGTATTAGAAACTTGGCCCCCACTGTGAGTGTTAAGAGGGTGGGAAATCCTACTATGATAATTAGAAGGTGGAGTTTTGAAGAGATGGTTAGATTGTATGACCACACCATAGTGAACGGATTAAAAATGGTGGTCAGGGGCATGGTTCCGAGGGCTCTAAAAGAAGAGTCTGTCTCTCTCTCTGCTCTCCACTTCCATCATCTTGCAATGTGGAACCCCTGGGCCACTGTTGCCACCACCAGATGGACTTTGGACTTACCAGCCTCAGAAACTGTGAGCAATAAATTTCATTTTTTTATAAATCCCCCAGCTCTGTGTATTTTGTTATAAGCAACAAAAATGGACTAATACACCAGTTAAAGGTTTTTTCAGTGTCCCGTCAAGAGATAATGGTCTTTTGGACTAAGTTTATAGCAGTATAAATAGTGGAAAATGGATTAAGTTGAGAAGTACCTTTCAAATAAAGCTAACAGGATTTACTGATAGAATGATTGTGGCATAAAAGAAAAAAATCAAAGATGACTGGTTTGTGCCTGACAATCTGGGTGAATAATGAGGTAATTCATTTATATGAGGAATAATTTGGGGTGAGAAATCAGTAGTTGTGTCCCCTTATGTTTAATAACCTTAACTAAATAGTACTAGTATGGAATCTAGCTTTCTACCCGTCAAAGATCCCACCCACCATGATTAGGAAAGATGATTATCATATTTCCACTCAGCTGAAGATTTAAGTTGTAGGCAAATAGAAAGACAGATAATAATTAACATTAAACATATAGTCCTAGTCCTTCTGTAAAAAAGTATAAGTGCATATGATGTCACTGCATTTTTTGCACGGATTCCATTTTGGCACATTGTCTTAGTTCAGATTCTTTGGAAAACAAAGTTTGAGTCAAGAACTTCTTTGCTAACTTTGTTAAAGAGTGCAAGTTTAGGGAAGTAAGAGTAAGGGAGGAAAAGGAGTGAGATAAGGAAGGAGAAGAGCACATGTGAAGGCATGTATTACTAAGCTGGCAATAGCTTTGTGACAAGTGAGTTAACTATAAACTCCAGAACTGGCATTGTTAGGTTGAAGAGTAAGTGCATTTGTAATTGTGGTTGCTGTCATCAAGTTTCTTTCCATGGGATTGTATCAATTTTGCAGTACTATCTGCAAGATACAAGGATGTTTCACCAGAGTTTCCTTGCATTTTTCAACTAAAATGAAAAGGAAAAATCAAGAACCAATAGATTACTTGGGACAAGTCACTGTATTTAGCTCTGAAACTAGAGAGAAATCTCTCTTGTGAATTCATGTGAAAAAGGCATGGAGTAATTCAGCACATCCTTGCAATAAATACAATGAAGAATTTAGTAGAAATGTTTCATAGAGTGTTCCTCAATGCAGGTTGATCACATAATGTCTAAGCATAACCTGTCAAAAGCAATTTAATAGAGAAACAAAAGAATTTGGCCCATTTACAGTTTTCTTTTAATGGCCCTGGCTTACTCAAAATAAATTTTAGAGTAGCTAGAGCAATTGTTGTTATCTTTCAAGTCTCAGACCCTAATAAAAACATGATCAAAGCTGTATGATCTCAGAAAAAATCCATATATGCACAGAAAAACAAAATTTCATACAAAGTTGTAGAGGCCTTCTCAGATTCCCCGAGGCTCTTGAATAGGTTCTTTAGGGGCGCTACACATATTTTGGTTAGTCCTACATAAATATCACATTTTAAAACCAAGATTTGGAGCATTTATTTTGAATCTTGAGTATTTAGCTTAAAGGTACTTTGACAAGATGTGGGCATGAAGTTATTCTTTGTTGATTTGTAAGTGCAAAAATGTGTGCTTTATTAATCATATGATTTTGGGAAAAGAGCAAACATATACTTAAGAAATTTTCACATGCATATGTCTAACATTGGCTGCATAGAAACCCACTGCATAGGTGTCTGAGTTTATATAACTAGTTGTCTATTGTTGAATATTTACTTTGTTTCCAAATATCAGTGATTCTTGTAAATAAATCTTTATATGTGGCTTCAATGATTCCTTTAGAGAAAAATCCTAGAAGTTGAGTTATTGGAGCAAGGCTAATGGCTAAAATTCTTTGAATTATAACTATGTGCCAAGCAATGTGCAAAGCAGTGGGCCAAGAGCTTTACACATGAGGGTACTTCACAAAGTTTGTGTTCTTGGCTGGCAGATTTTTTCGTTTGTTTGTTTTGTTTTGTTTTGTTTTAGTGTTTTGAATATATCATGCCATTCTCTTCTGACCTGAAGAGTTTCTGTTGAGAAGTTTGCTGTTAGTCAATGGGGACTCCCTTATAGGTGAATTGATGCTTTTCTCTTGCTGTTTTTAGGATTCTATCTTTGTGTTTTGCCAGTTTGACTATAATGTGCCTCACAGAGGACCTTTTTGGATTGAATCTGCTTGGGGATCTTTGAGCCTCCTGAATCTGAAAGTCCATATCTTTCCCTATACCTAGGAAGTTTTTTACTAGTATTTCATTGAATATGTTCTCAATGCCCTTTCCAAAAGTACAGTAATCAGAAATGAAAAAGATATTACAACTGATACCACAGAAATTCAAATAATCATTATAGACTGTTATGAACAACTGTATGCCAACAAATTTGAAAACCTAGAGGAAATGGATAAATTTCTGGACATATACAAACTACCAGGACTGAACCAAGAAGAAACAGAAAACCTGAACAGACCAATAACAATTAATGAGATTGAAGCAGTAACCATCAGTCTCCCAACAAAGAAAATCCCAGGACTAGATGGTTTTACTACTGAATTCTACCAGAGCTTTAAAGAGGAATTAATATGAATCCTCTCCATACTATTCCAAAAAATTGAAGCAGAGATCATTCTTCCAAACTCATTCTGTGAGGCCAGCATCACCCTGACACCAAGGCCAGACTGAGATACAAAAAAAAAAAAAGAGAAAATTATAGGCAAATATCTTTGATGAGCATAGACACAAAAATTCCAATAAAATGTTAGCAAATAGAATGTGGCAACACATAAACAAAAAATTATATACCACTGTCAAGTGGGATTCATCCCAGGGATGCAAAGGTGGTTCAATATCTTCAAATCAATAAATGCGATACACCATATCAACAAAATCAAGGACAAAAACCAGTATATTAATAGATGCAGAAAAGCATTTAACAAAATTCAACATCCCTTCGTGATAAAAACTCTCAGCAAATTAGGCATACAAAGAAAGTATCTCAACGCAATAAAAGCTATACATGACAAACCCACTGTCAATATGATCCTGAATGGGGAAAGTTGAAAGCTTTTCCCTTAAGATTGGGAACATGACAAGGATGCCCACTCTCACCATTCCTGTGTAACATAGTATTGGAAGTACCAGCCAGAATAATCAGGCAAGAGAAGGAAATAAAGGGCATACATACTGGAAAAGATGAAGTCAAATTGGCCCTGTTTGCAGATGACATGACCCCATATATAGAAAAACCTAAAGATTCTACAAAAAACTCTTAGAGTTGATTAACAATTTCAGTAAAGTTGCAGGATACAAAATCAACAGCAAAAATCAACAGCCTTTTTATACTCTAGCAATGAACTAGCAGAAAAAGAAATCAGAAAAGCTAGCCCATTTAAAGTAGTCACCAAAAGAATAAAATACCAAGGAATAAACTTAACCAAGGAGGTGAAAGATCTCTACAATGAGAACTACAAATCACTGTTGAAAGAAATTAAAGAGGACATGGAAACATGCAAAGACATTACAAGATCATGGATTGGAAGAATTAACATTGTGAAAATGTCCATATCATCCAAAGCAATCTACAGATTCAGTGCAATCCCCATCAAAATACCAATGACGTTCTTCACAGAAATAGAAAAAACAATCCTAACATTCATGTAGAACAATAAAAGACCCTAAATAGACAAAGTAATCCCGAGCAAAAAACCAATTAAGCCAGAACATAATACTACCTGACTTCAAATTATACTACAAAGCTGTAGTAACTAAAACAGCATGGTAGTGGAATAAAAACAGACACACTTGGACCAATGGAATAGAATAGAGAACCCAGAAATCAATCCGTAAGCTCACAGCCAGCTGATATTTGACAAAGGCAGCAAGAACATAGATTGGGGAAAAGACTGCCTCTTCAATAAATGGTGCTGGGAAAAGTGCATATCCATATGTAGAAAAATGAAACTAGAGCTATACCTCTTGCCATATACCAAAATCAACTCAAAATGGATTAAAGACTTAAATATAAGACCTGAAACTATAAAACTCCTAAAAGAAAACATAGGAGAAACACTTCCAGAAGTAGGACTAGGCAGAGACTTTATAAATAGGACCCCAAAAGCATCATCAGCAAAAGGAAAAATAAACAAATGGGATTATATCAAAATAAAAAGCTTCTGCACAGCAAAAGAAACAATTAACAGAGTTAAAAGACAACCTACAGTGTGGGAGGAAATATTTTCACACTATGCATCTGATGAAAGATTAATATCCAGATTATATAAGGAACTCAAACAACCTAACAGTAAAAAAAACAAGTAACCTGATTAAAAAGTTGGCAAAGAAGCTGAATAGGAATTTTTTCAAAAAAGTTACACAAATGGCCACAGACACATGAAAAATTCTCAATATCACTCAGTATCAGGGAAATGTAAATCAAAACCACAGCAAGATATCATCTCATCCCAGTTAGACTGGCTTCTATAAAAAAGACAGAGAATAACAAACGTTGGCCGGGATGTGGAGAAAGGGGAACCCTTCTACATTGTTGGTAGGACAGTAAATTTCTGCAGCCATTACGGAAAACAGAATGGAAGTTCCTCAAACAACTACAGATAGAACTGCCATAGGATCTAGCAATTAAACTGCTGGGTATATACCCAAAGGAATAGAAATCAATTGTTCCAAAGCCAATACTATTATTTTTGGTAAATTACCCCCAATTTTCAACTAATTTAAAGCACTTTACCTTATACAGTAAATCAACCCATTTTGTTATAACTTAGCATATATTATTACATTTTTTAAAAAAAGGTTTATTGAATCATAATTGATTATACATATTTTGGGTGTTCAACATTGACATATATTGATCAAATAAATATTACTAGCATATATATTGTTATAAATCATACTTATTCTTTATGCCCCTTGTCCAATCGCCCCCTCTCCCCCTCTTCCTCCCCACTCCCACTTCTGATAAACCTAGATTTCTTCTCTCCTTCTGAAAGAGTAATGGATACTCTGTTGAATTGTTGCCTAGGTGAGCTGTCCAATGCTGAGAGGTGTGTTCAGGTCCCCCAATATTATCATAGAGCAGATGCTTCTTCTGTCACTCTGGAATGGGCTTAGTGGAGAGAGAAATCCTCTTCTTTTCTTTGGTCTCTTCGGGTGACTCTCCTTGTGTCAGTGCACTCCAGTGGCTGGCAGACCATCTGCATGTTGGTTGTGGCATTCAGCCACTTTTGTAGCAGCCAAAGTTACTGCATTTGTCTGTGGAGGGCCACCCACATGAAGGTGATGTTTTTGGCATGCTCCTTGACACTGGTGGTGTGTCTGGTTGGGGGGGGGGGGTCTGGTCCGCAGATCCATGCCTCAGGTCCCTGGGTGGGCCCCGAGGTGCTAGTGGTGTTCCTGGTTGTGGGAGGGTGATCTGGTCCCTGGCTCCAAGCCTCAGGTCCCTGGGTGGGCCCTGAGGCACTGGCAGTATGCTTGGGCCAGAACTAATTTTTTGTCCTTTACTTACTACTTCTACAATGGGGGAACTTCCTGTGGGGACCAGTACTTCAGCTGTGTGGTTTAGCTAAATTGCTGCTTTGCTGCTGATTCCCTTGGGAAGGCATTTTGTGCAGCTCAGGGTTTAATGGTTGACTTTGTCCAGAGACCTGGTGCACCTGGGTTGGTTGTGTAGAAACTTTGATCTGGGCCTGAGTCTTTTCATCAAACAGCACCCCATGCAATTCTGTATTCCTGACCAGTCTCCTCTGAGTGGTCCTTCACTGATTGGGGTGCCAGTCAGCTGTCCTTGCTGTGCTTCAGTGTTCCCCCAGTGGGCAAATCTGCCCCACCACCTGAGCTTCAAACACTCCCCATGGGACAGGCTGTGCACTGGTCCCTTGTGATGACTCACAGGCCTCTAAATGGCTCCTTTTTTTCAGTTGTTGTGGTTCCTTGCTCCTATGTGGATCCACAGGAACCCTTTGAGTGGTCTTTCTGGCCTTAGGGCCACCAAGACCCTCTTCTCCTCTGCTGCCTCCAAGCAACTTCATCTGAAGGGCACAGGTGTGGCTTTTGCTGGCTCCTGCTCTGTGCGCTCAGCAGCTCCAACCTGGAAGTGGCTGCAACACAAAATGCTTGCAGTGGTTTTTTTCTTTCTCTCATTGTGGCTTCTCCTGCTTTCACGTACCCTGTAGGTCTCTCCTCCTCCTCCCCTGAGCTCTAGTGGCCCCAGTTGGGCTGTAGTTGCTTTTTAATTGTTGTAAATTGGTTGATTTGGGGGGTAGAGTGATGCTGGGGACTGTCTATTCTGCCACCTTGACCGTAAGTGTATTATTACACGCTTAATATAACCCCATGAGCTACGTATTACTATTTCTAAAGTTTTTTGTTTGTTTGTTTTGTTTTTTTCAGATGAGAAAACAGGCTCTGACTGTAGGTGACTTAATCAAGGTTACATATCCAATAAGTGTCAGAACAAAGACCATAACACAAGTCTAAGTCTACAACTTATCCTGTAATTTTTATTTTCTTTTCCAGTTGTAAGACTCCAAGTAGATATTGTTTATTTGTTCCCAATATAATCTCCACAAATTTATTCTCCACTGGTAGAGAGGTTTTATCATTAAAACAAAGTAAGTTTTAGTGTTTGTTAGAGAAAATGTAGCATCTCTGTAAACTTTGAATTTCTTAGCCTTCACTCTTGCCAGTCTAGCCTTCACACGACAGCAAGAGTGATCCTTTAAAAACATAAATCTAATCATGTTGATCATTGTCTCTCCATAACTCCCTTCCAAATGGCTTACCATATTATTCTTAGAAGAAAACATTAATTCCTTTCCTTGGTTAGATTGTGTTAAAAAGTCCTATGCAATCGAGCCTCCAACTCTCTCTCTCTTACATTTCCTGCCACTTTCTTTCTGTATCTTCCTAGTTGTAGCTAAACTGTCCTCCTTGCCATTTTCGAATATGCTAAGCATGCTTCCATTTCAGGAACTTTGCTTGCGGTTGTCTTCCTGGAATCTGCTTTGCACCAATACCCTCCTGGATAACGTTCTCCTTTTATTTTTAGATGTTTCTGCTCCACTGACATCTTGTATTTGTCAGGGTCCAGCCGGGATAAAACACCAGTAATTTTAACAGAGATAATTTAATATAAAGAATTAGGAAGCAGTCTCTATCTCTTAGGCTGAGACAGAGCACCCAAGGAAGGAGCAAACTGGGGAGTGATTCAGTAACGCAGAGCTGGGCAAAGAATGATGGATTTGGAGCTGAGATGCAGTAAATTGATAACAGGAACACATGTCATCAGAGAGGTCTACACTGACTACATTATCTAAAATAACACACCTTCCCTCTCAAATCTTTCAGTGTTTAATGTTTCTCATCACCACTTGGAATACTATATAAATTCCTGTTGATCTGTTTAATGACAGTTTCTCAACACTAAAATACAATGAGAGCCATGACTACCATGTTAATTGTTCAGTGCTTGCTGTTCAAGGTCTACACATTTAGGTCTTCAACAAATATTAATTAAATGAACAATTATTGAAGTTGAACTTTTTCACATTTAGTGTTTTTAAATGTTTCTTCTTTTTCTCTATCCCTATTTTCAGCTATTCTTTAATTTGTTTAACTTTCATTATTTATTAAAATAGATTATTTATGAATATTTTGGTATTTGTAGAGGTAATATTTTATGCAGTTTTTACATTTTTTTGTTTCTAGTTTTTTTTAGTTATTATATCTTAGACTTTCATATGGTCAAGTCAGTGTAATATTCTTTCCTTATGTGGTCTCCTTCATTGCTTTTATGTTTATTAACAACTTCCCAATTCTAGTGCAGATATTCATTGTGTGTAGTATTCTTGTTTTTTAATTGTGACATTTTAAGTTCTTCCTCCATGTTTATTTTAGTATGTAATGTGAAAAATATGTAAAAAGCCTTTTAAAAAATTTGACTTCTATCATTCTACTATATTGAACTCATAAATTTCAATAACATTTTGTTAAGCATTCAGAAATATTATTAAATGCCTCCTATTTGCTGGACAAACATAGAGATAATGAACAAGAAGACATTTTTTTGCCAGTCCTTCTCTAAGTTACATATTAGTGCTGAAATATACAGGTAACAGCAAATTATTTGGTAATGAAGGGTTCTAACCTTGTCAAATGTTTTTTAGAATTATATATGTATTTTCTTTTGACTTATTATATGATGTTAATAGGTTTTAAATAATAAGCCTTTTTTTCTCCTCGTATAAATGCCTCTTCCTCAACTTATTATTGTTTACCATATTATTTGGTTTGACTTGGTAATATTTTATTTGCTTTAATATTCAAAAATGAGTTTGCTTTCCTGGAGGTAACTTGGTGTTGGTGAAGAAGACAGAAAGAATAACATTATAAAAGGAATAGGGGATAAAATAATATGCTTGGGGAACTAAAATAGTTAAGTGGTTCAGGAAGCTATAGCATTATGTTGTATTTGTACGTGTGCATGTAATCACAGCAGGGTCATGTGAGATATCATTCTAGAAAAATGATCAGGGACCAGATCATAGACAACTTATATACCATAAGGAGGCTTTATGGTTTTACCAGAGAAGTAATATAATAGATTTATGCTTTAGAAAAAGCATTTTAGCAGAATTGTGGGGGACAAATTAAAAAAATCCAAGTTATTTGATATTTCAATTGTTTAGATTAGAAAATATGAGAGCTAGAGCAATATTGGGGTGGAGCTAAGGGAATGAAAAAAGACATTAAGGAGATTCAACAGAAAATAGGTGTATTAGTCCGTTTTTGTTGTTTATAGTAAATACACTGAACTGGGTGATTTATAAAGAAAATGAAATTTATTGCTTACAGCTTCTGAGGCTGAGAAGTCTAAAGTCCATTTGGTGGTGGCGATAGTGACCCAGTGGTCTCACATTGCAAGATGGTGGAAGCAGAGAGAGCAGAGAGAGTGAGAGTCCTCAGAGCCACACCCTTGACCACCATTTTTAATCCATTCACTACTGCGTGGTCCTACAATCCAATCACCTCTTCAAGGTTCCACCTTTCAGTTAGCATAACAGGATTTCCCACCCTCTTAACAGTCACAGCAGGGGATAAGATTCTGATACATAAACTTGGGGGACACAATTAAAGCTTCAGTGAGTTTTGGGGGGACACAATTCAGTCCACTACAATAAGCATTGCTGAATATGGGAGATGTGTGGCAACAAGAGAGAGGTAATCAGCAGATTTTCATTTTGGGTGCTGCTATCCACTGAGATAAGCAATACAGATAAAGAGAAGTATTCTTAATGGGAAAGGGATGTGATGGGTTTGAGTCTGAGATGCCCATGTAATGTTCTGGTGGAAATGTCCAATAGGCATCTGAACATACAGGTTAACATTTCAAGGGGGAAAACAAACTTGTAGTTGTGAAGATATTAGTTGAAGTTGTGCCGGTGGTGAAGGTAGCCCCCAGACAACATATCTTTCAAGAAGAGAGTGAGAAGTAGAACAGTGGAAAACTTTATTTACAAGGTGATATGATTTGGATGTGGCTTGTCCCCACTAAAACTCATGTTGAAATTTGATCCCCAGTGTGACCATGTTGGAAGGTGGGGCCTAGTGTGAGGTATTTGGGTCATGGGGGAGGATTCCTCATGAATAGATTAACGCCCTCCCTCTGGGGTGAGTTCTTGCTTTATTAGTCGCTGTGAGAGCTAGTTGTTAAAAAGAAACTGACACCTTCCCTCCCTTTCTCTTGCTTCCTCTCTTGACATGTGATCTCTTTGCACGTGCCCGCTCTCTTTTCATTTTCTGCATAAGATGCAGCCTGAAGCCCTCGTCAGATACGGCTGACCAATCTTCAACTTTCCAGGCACCAGAACTGTGAGCCAAGTAAATTTTTTTCTTTATGTATTTTTTTATGACAAGTCCTAAGACTCAGAGGAAGGCAGAAGAAATAGGAAAATGAGAGAGAGAAGGAAAAACAAGAGAGACTGATGCCCTGAAAACCAAGGTGGTAACAATCTTAAGAAGGAAGGAAATGACCAGTAATGTCAAATACACAAATATGTCAAGTAAAAGTAGAAACTATTTACTGTATTGGTTACAAGAAATTATTTCTGACCTTTGTCAGAAAAGTTATGATGGTGGTTGTGAGATGGGTGAGTGTAGTAGAAAGCAAATTCTAGTACAGGCATAGGCCTCATAGCAATGTTTTGGTCAATGACAGACCACGTATACAATGGTGGTGTAACCTAGGAGCATACGATAGGCTATACCATGTAACTCTGGTGTGCCGTAGGTTATATCATTTAGATTTGTATAAGTATATGCTGTATGATGTTTGCACAATGAAATCACTCAAGGACCCATTTCTCAAAATGTATTTTTATCAAGTGATAAATGACTTTTATCAATGACTCTACATTTGTAAATGTGAAATAAAATGTCATGAATAGTGACAATTTCAATGTGTGGATGCAACAGATACATTAACCTGTGAGAGCATATATTCTGGAAAAAATGAATGTTTCTCTAGAATATACTTCCCCCCATACAAGTTGTTTATGAACAGCCTCCAAGTTATCTGTGGATTTAAGTAATTGATCAGAATATTGTGAAGTTCTTTAAATTAATATCTTGATCATCTTTCACTCTATAATCTTCTGTTCTTATTTCTCAGGATAGTGATAAGATGCCCTTTATGGAATTTTTCCTAAATCACTATATGCTGTACTGATGTAAGAACTTTATGCATGTGAAGTAAATGAATATCTTACTTGAACCGGGGAAATTGGTATTCAATTATAAATTTAATTTGCATTGGTGACATTTGTTAATTTCATTCATTTACCAATGTTTAATCAATGGAAAAGTCATAACCTGAAAGTCAAGATTGTGATGTTGATTTGGTAAAATGTATTTTAATAACCTTTAGTGGCAAAATACCAAATTTCCTTTGGATTCTTTTTTGAGCCTTATCTTTGTATGTTACAAAGGTTGCCCTCTGCTGGGTAGTATCTATAGTACATAAATCAGATATTGGCTTCTTGAAAACCGAAAGCTACCTTGACTGGCTGTGAGCAAATACGTGGGAATATGGTGATTAAATTTAAGATTGAGTGAAAGTTGAGACTGAAGATCTTTACTGACTTCCCAGGAACACATGAAAGTCACTCCTGCTAGGGGAGGAAAGGGTCAACTTTCCTTCTGATTCTGCCTGATAAGGACTTAAAGTCAAATGCTATTTTCACATTGTCCTAAATGTCTTGGTTTACTGAAGGCTGCCACATACACAAAAAGGTTGTATATTATGGTAGCAGCATAGTGGCTTGAAAATGGGTCTCTTTTTCTTATTCATACAAAGGTTTCATAAGGGCCAACAGTCACCTTGGTTTTACTCTAGGCTCTGTGGCCTAGAAACACAAGGGTTACCTATGCTTCTCATTTAAATTTAGAAATCTGAGGAAGGAACCTGAAAAGCAGTAGAGTGAGAACTTGCTGTGGTTTTCTTTGCCATTACAGGCCCTTGATTTTTGAAACTTAAACACCTTTTGGTTTAGAAATATTCAACTAAGGCCATTTCCACTAAAGGCCTTGCACAGATCTGGACCCTTTCAGGTGGTAGTTATTACCTTATTATCTTCAAATTTAATCAGTTTAACACTAGCTATATTTTGTTAAAAGTTAAATGTCTTTTAAGAATTACTAAAATATTAACTGTACATGATAAAAAGTCAGTTATTACACATGGTTGGAAAATGAAGTATAAAAGGCTCCTTGATCTACCCTAAACTGCAGCCAAATCTATTTCCAAATCTCAGAGGTAACCACTATTAAGTTTTGTGTATTTGCCCAGAAAATTTCCATGCGTCTACAAGAATATTTACAGCAAGAACTTTAATTTGATGCTCAAGTGATAGCTGAGAAATTAAATCTTACATTTTACCATAACCCTTATCTCAGCCTAACCTTAAATGCAATGGGAAGCCTAATCCTAAAGCTAAAACTAAATCACTGTTTCAGTGTCATGTAAAAATTACAAGATAAAGACTGCTTTTCAGAAGCTTCACTTTTCTTCTTCCTTCCTTCCTTCCTTCCTTCCTTCCTTCCTTCCTTCCTTCCTTCCTGCCTGCCTGCCTGCCTTCCTTCCTTCCTGCCTTCCTTCCTTCCTTCCTCCCTCCCTCCCTCCCTTCCTCCCTTCCTCCCCTCTCTCTCTTTCTCTCTTTCCAGAATGATAATGAAAACACAATTGAGGGGAAGGAAACCATAATCAACCCTAAAGACAAAAGGTTTGATTCAAAAGAAATCTATATAAATACCATTACTTTTTACACAAATAGGATTTATTATACAGTTAACAAATATTTATTTATTGTCCCTTAAGTCGCAGGTCTTGTTCTAGGTGCTGGGAATATAAAGCAGTGAACAAAATTGTTTCTGCCCTCATGTAGCTTATATTTTACTGGGTGGATGGGCAATGAATAAATAGACATAATATCAGATGATGGTACATGCTATGAGAAAGAATAAGCCCAGTATGGGTAGAGAATGAAAAGAGGACCTATTTTGAATGATGCAGAGAGAAAGTCTCTTTGAGGGGGTGATAATCTGAAGATGTATGTATGAGGTGAGGTGTCAACAGTGTGAACATCTGTGAGCATTCCAGATGGAAGGACTGTCTGTTGCAGAGGCTCTGGGGTGCGATTATGCTTGATGGGTTGGGGGGGGTCGTCAATGTGGCTGGAGCAGAGTGAAATGGATGACAGGAGTGGAAGAGGTCCAAATCATGTGGAGTCCTGGATAAAATGGCAAGGACGTTAGAAATGATTCTAAGTATAATGAAAAGCCACCAAAACTTATGGGTAGTGACGTGATCTGACTTGTACCCTCATTTCTCTGTGGAGAAATCTATTGACTGTAGCTAGCAATGGTGGAAACAGGTTTTCCAGTTAGGAGGCTTCTGCAGGGCATCAGAAAAAGAGATGAGGTTGGGTTGGAAAATCAAAAGAGCTTTTTGAGACATGTTAAATATGAGATTATTGTATATTCAAATGTGTATGCTGGGTAGGCAGTTTAGAGTATGCAGAAAAGAGGCCTAGGTTGAAGATGTAATGCTGAGACTCATCACCATATAGACAGTGGTCCTCTCTAGGGAGGAAATACAAATAGAGGTTAAAAAAAAGATCTGGGACCTGAGGTCATTCCAATATTTAGAGTGTGGGAAGAATAGATTCCATAGCAAAGTTTGAGAAGAGCAGCCAGGAGGGTAAGAGACCATGTCAAATGCTGAGTAAGAAAACGATAAGTCAGACAATGTGAATCAAACATTGGCCTTGACAACAAGAAGGTGACTGCTGACCTTTATGAGAATGAATTCAGAGAACTGGAGGAGATGAAAGCTGGAATAGAGTATATTGAGAAGAACCTGAGGGAGAGGAAGTGAAGAAATTAATAAATACAATGATTTAAAGTTTTCCTATGAAGGGATGCAAAAAAATGGAATAAATGAAGCTGCAAGGAATTGGGATCCAGAGCACGAGTGTAATGGTTGGCCTCGGATCAAGCAAGGACAGTGTTTTCCATTTGAATAGGAAGAAAGGAAGGCAAACATATGCCTGATGGGCTCCATTTTTCCAGTAGATTTAGAAAGAAGGTCATCAGCCGAAGAATAGAGATCTTGTTATATTTGGTTTCACCAAATGATGTTTCACAGAACGATTTTTATTGGTTCTGGTATCTGTCCTCTAGATCAGAAGTTTATGAAAATATTACATTATATTAGAAAAAATGAATATGTGATAGAGACTGTATGTGGCCCAGGAAGCCTAAAATATTTACCATCATAACCTTTACAGAAAAAGTTTGCCAACTACTGCTGTAGATGTACCAGAATGTCTTTAATCAGTTCCTTCTCAAAGTAAATTTAAGCATATAGTCTGTTTTCTTTTTTTTTTTTTTTAATTATTCCACACAATACTACAACCATGTAATTGCTCAGAGAATTTCACAAGTTTAAGAATATATCTCTATGGAATAATTTCTCAGAAGTGAAGTTACAGTCAAGGAATATGTACATTTAAAACTATTATCAAATTGCCACCCTAAAAGTTGTATAAATTCACACTCCCATAAGAAAGAGTGACTATTTTCTTTATCCCTGGGTATTATTAAACTTTAAATCCTCATCAATATGATTCATGAAAAATGGTGACTTTTCACTTTCTGTATCTTTAATTAAGTATAAATCCGGCCCTTCCATATTTTATTAATGATTGAATTAATTTTTTTTAATTGTCTGATAAGGACTTCTGTTCATCTTTTTTTATTGAAACATAATTGATTATACATATTTGTGGGGTACAGAGTTGAGGATCAATACCTTTGTACAGAGCTGGCTGGTTAGTTTAGTTGGTTAGAGTGTAGGGTTGGTAACACCAAGGTCAAGGGTTCAGATCCCCATTCAGGCCAGCTGCAAAAAATAAAAACAAAAACAAAAACAAACAAAAAACAAAAAAACAAAACAAAAACCCCAAACCTGCATACAATGTGTTATGATCAAATCAGGATAATTAGCATATTCATCATTATAAAATGTAATCATATCATTGTGTTGAGGACATTTGGTCTCCTCTCTTCTAGTCTGATAACATGCAGTGAATTAATGTTAATTATAGATACCTAGCTTGACTGTACATCAATAGAATTTATATTTCTTAATTAGCTATTTTATGTCCATTAACCAATTTCTCACTATTCCCTTCCCCCTTCCCCTTTCCCACCTCTAGTAACCACAGTTCTGTTCTCTCATTCTGAAAGTTCAGTGTTTTATTATGATTCTTGTTTGTTTGTTTGTGTGTTTCTTTTCTTTCCTGTTTATTTATTTTTTGGCTCCCACTTATGAGTGAGTACGTGCAGTATTTCTCTTTCTGTGCTTGGCTTATTTCACTTAACATAATTTTCTCCAAGCTCATCCATGTTGCTGAGAATGGCAGAATTTCATTCTTTTTTATGGCTGAGTAATATTTTATTGTGTATATAAACCACATTTTCACAGTGTGCCTAGTTGTGGGAGGAGGGCCTAGTCCCCTTCTCCATGCCTCGAGTCCCTTGGTGGGTCCTGAAGTGCTGGGGCAATGTGCCTGGATGTGGGAGTGGAGTCCAGTCCCCAGCTCCAAGCCTCTGGTTCTCAGGCAGGCCCCAAGGTGCTGGTGGTGTGCCTGGGCCAGAACTAATTTTTGTCCTTTGCTTACTTCTAACATGGGGGAACTTCCTGTGGGAACCAGTACTTGAGCTGTGTGGTTGAACTAAATTGCCGCTTTGCTGCTGTTTCCCTAGGGAAGGCTTTTTGTACAGCTCAGGGTTTAATGGTTGACCTTATAGGTACTTCTGGCTCTCCAGAGACCTGGTGGATCTCTGGTGTTGTGTAGAAACTCTGATCTGGGCCTGAGTTTTTCATCAAACTGTACCCCATGCAATTCTGCATTCCCAACCAGTCTCCTCTGAGTGGTCATACACTGATTGAGGGTAGATCAGCTGTCCTTGCGGTGTCCCAGTGTTCTCCTGGTGGGCCTGTCTCCCCGACTACCCATGCTCCAAACTTCCCATGGGACGGGCCCTGCACCGGTCCCTTGTGATGAATCACTGGCCTCTGAATGGCTTCCTTTTTTCAGTTGTTCTGGCTCCTTGCTCCTGTGTGGGTCCATGGGAGCCCTATTAGTGGTCTTGCTGTCCTGGGGGCCACCAAGACCCTCTCCTCCCCTGCTGCCTCCAAGCAACTCCATGTGAAGGGAACAGCTGTGGCTTCTGCTGGCTCCTGCTCCATGTGCTTATCCATTCCAGCCTTAAAGTGACCATGGCCCAAAATGCTCAGAGCAGTTTTTTCTGTCTCTCATTGTGGTTTTTCCTGCCTCCATGAACTCTGTAGGTGTCTCCTTCTCTTCCCCTGAGCCCTAGCAGACCCACCTTGGCTGATGTTGCATTTTTACAGCTGTAAATTGGTTGATTTATGGGAGACAGTGACCCATGCATAAGAAATTTTAAATCCAGAATGTCATTGATACTTTACAGTAACCCAATGAGTTAGAACTTATTACATTCATATTACATATGAGAAAACTGAGGCTGAGAAGCTAAGTAATTTGTTTAAGGTTATTAAACTATTAGGTGAAGATAAAATTATTTCTTAATTGGATGCATTAGAAATTTAATGAATATCTTCTTTTCCTTATTTCTATGTTACTCAATTTAAATCTTTCTTTTTTCTACCTACAGTTGGTATTGCCAGGAATGCTTTACGATATATCAGCTTCTGAGATTTTCACAGTGCTAATATTGCTGATTTTGTAGGTGGAGGCAAATTTTCATAATATTTAAGATCATGGGCTCTGGAGTTAGACAAGCCTAGTCTGAAAAAAATTACTGGCCTCAGTTTTCTCATCTTTAAAATGGGTTAGTAGTAATACTGTTTATAGGGTTATTTTGAGGTTAAATTAATAATTTATAAAAAGTATTAGCCATAGTGCCTTCACATAATAAGTGGTTAGTGTTAACAATTACTATTATTATCATTGCTTTTACTATTATTATTGTTATTACTCTGCCTATTTTCCATCCCAGAGGTTCTGATCTAATCGTTTCAAAAAGGCCCCAGGTGATTCTAATGTGCAGCCAAGCTTGAAGAACACTGATGAAAATATTTCCTTCCCCCAAACCAGTAGGTATCCAGATAGCCTGGATAACTGGCTTATCTCATTGCCTTAGGTTATGAGCAGCAAGGGTTACAATATTCAGATGATACTTGCCTGTTTCTCTTGACCAGCCCTCATTCATCCCATGTGTTGTACTTTTTCTTTCTAGAGAAAGCCACTTTTATTTACCCTTCACTGTAAAACAAGTCTTACCTTTGGACTATCCTTTATCATATTGGAAAGACCTGAGGCTTAACTACTCAGGGCTGTTGAGAGGTACTTGTCTATGACAGGGCAAAATTGGTTGGTGGCAAAGAGATTGATGAACAGAATCTAAATACTAGGTTTTCAGCTTTTAGGTGAGGAACTTTGTCCAGGGCAAGAATTATCAAATTAGAACCTACTACCCATGATATATTTTAAGGGTTTTTCTAATGAGCTGATTCACTTCTGAATTTATAACAGGTGAATTATAATTATACAGAATTTTGTTTTTATGTATGATGAAAGTTTCCTCAGTATGAAGATGGAAAGTGAGTTAAGGGTTAATAAAATTTATACCAGTAAGCTAAAATTAATCACATAATTTTCAGTATTCTGTTACAAAGTCTGGCTGCCATTCAATGCTTGGAAATACTGCCAAATTCCTATAATGCACTTGCTCACATTTTAATTTCTAATTCCCATTATATTAGGAAAAGATATTCTGTTATAGATACATCGACAATGTTATTTTGAGTTTTCTCTTGCTGCCATTTTTATCATTTAATGATAGACTATTAATAATGTTGCTTCTTTTTTATTTTTTACTGTACTTTGTAGTAAATTTGGTTAGTATTATAGTATATGTTATTATATTTTGCATGTTTTGGGGCTATAATTTTCCAATACCTAGAATTAAAGGCATACATGTGTTGAGGTTGAAATATTCTTAAAGTAGATATATAAACAATACATGCAAAATTTATTCTTAAAGTAGATATATAAATAATACATGACTATAGTTCTTTGTTACTGGTGATTTATTGTTTCCACTGATGAGAACTAGTGGGGAGTTAACATGGGGGATTGAACACAGGTTTTATTGGCACTCCTGCCCCAAACCCCACTAATATTTGGGTAAAGAGATAAAAGGAAGAGAGCATCAAAAGTTTGGAATCTGGAAAGCCATCAGATAAGAGTTAACTGACAGAATAGAACATTTTGTACACTGACTAATAGTGGGAAAGCTCAGAAGTGGCTGATTCATCACATAGAAGCCAAAGAAGTCTCAGGAAATGGGAACGCCAAGTACTTCTGAAACTGTAGGTGTGGCTAGGATTTTAAAAAGGATAATAATTGGTTGAAAGTCTACATTACAAGCATTTAGAGTCATCCGTTCTCTTTCCTGAACATCCAGGTAACTAACCTTTCCTCTTCCCAGCACAAGCCTAAAAGTTCACTCCTTGGGGTGGGTAAACAGAGAGGTATTCAGGCCTTAGGGAAACTGAGCATTACTGAAGAAGAGGCACCATACTAAAAACACGAGGACTAAATGAATGCCTGCACATCTGTTTACCTTCCTCTAATCAGCTCCCCAAATTCTGAAATGTGGTTTATACATTGCAGTCAGAGATTTGAAAGATTTCTCTCTAAATAAACAGCACAAAAAATTTATATAAATTAGCAAATAACAACCTTCTAATTATATAGCTGAATTCTTGCTAAATCACCCTAATATAAAGCTTTCTGTCAAGTAGCCATACCTGTGTACATCAAGCTACTGATCTACATTTTCGTGTCCCTCTCTTACATATGAAAACAACCAGAGTCACTATTAATTTGATAAAAATCTTTTAACACCATTTCAGATCAAAACAAAAAGGAAAGGGAACTCAGAGGAAATAGGAGCAATGCAAGGCACAGAAAAAAAATTAGAACAGGTGTTATTACTATCCTTTGAGAGATGAGAGAAAACATAGGAAAAAAAGAGATTAGGATACTGAAAAGAATACAGATGGTCCCTGACTTATGATGATTCAGCTTAGGATTTTTAGACTTTACAATGGTGCGAAAGCAAGACACATTCAATAGTAATAGTATAATACTCAATAAATGACATGAGATAGTCAATACTTCATTATAAAATAGGCTTTGTGGTAGATGATTTTGCCCAACTCTAGGCTAACGTAAGTGTTCTAAGCGTGTTTAAGGTGGGCTAGGCTAAGCTCGGCTGTTCTGTAGGTTAGGTGTGTTAAATGCATTTTCAACCCCATCTTATTTTCAACTTATGATGCGTCGTTTAGAACATAACTCCATCATAAGTCAAGGCGCATCTGTACTGAGACAACAAAACTATTTTAGAAGTTAAAAAAAAAATTGATAGCAGACATTTAAAATTCAACAGAAGGTTTAGAAGATAAAGTTCAAGAACCCTCTTGACAACAAAGGAGAAAGAGTAAAGAAAATAAGAGCAACAATCAAGGGGTCTAACATTTGAATATTTGGAGAAAGGACAAAGAAAACAAGGACAGGAAATTTTCAAAGAAATGAGTTTTTAAATTTCCCAGAATTGAAGAGTGTGTTCAAGTTAAGAAGTTCCACTCAGTGCCTAAAAGAGCTTCACCAAGGCACATCATCATGAAATTGAAAAAAACTACCAATATCTGCTTTCTATGAAAAGTAAAACTTTCAGTACTTTTAAAAGAAAATAGGAGAATGTCTTACAAAATTAAAGTAAAAGAGGGTTTTTAAAGAAACACAAAAAGGAAAAAAAAAAAAGGAAAAAAATATCAATAAATTTGATTATGGCAAAATTTTAAGTTCTTTCTACCAAAAGCCACCATTAAAAAACTGAAAAAAGTAAGCCAGACACAGGGAGAAAATATTTTAAAAGCATATAACTTGCAAAGAATTATTATCCAGAATATATAAATAACCCCTATACTGTATGTATTAAGAAAAAATTAACACTACCCTCCCCCCCACACATACACACTGCCACCATAAATAGACACAGACAGTGAGCACAGGCCGTACAATAAAGAGGAATTGCGAAATGGCCAAGTAACATATGAAAAGATTTGCAACCTCATTAATAATTAAAGGAATAAAATATTAAACCAAAAATAGGGTATCATATCCACAAATTTAAAAAGATGTAATAAAAGCAAGTGTTTCAAGGATATGGAGAAACTGGAAATCCTTTTCCCTGCTGTTGGGAGTGTAAACTGGTCCTGCTAGTTTGGAAAATAATTAGGCAATTTCCAGTAACGATGAAAATGCAAATTATTTTTGACCCAGCAATTTTTGCCTGAGAGAATGCTTGTACATGTTTATAAGGACATGTACAAAAATGTTTATTGTAACACTTTGTAATAGCGAAAAATTGATGACAACCTAAATCGTCACGAGTAGGAGAATGAATAAATACATTGTGTTGGAGGATATAATTCAATGCTTATACAAAAGAATGTGAAAAGCCTGACAATATCAGAATGAATAAGCTCCAAAATATAATATTGGGATAAAAAGGCAAGTTATAGGTATATGGAAAACGTACATTGATGTTCTTGTGCATGATAAGCAACAATTCAAAACAGAGGCAGGAAGAATAAAGGAGGTTTACAGAGAATTCATCTCCATAATATTCTTTTTCTCAAGCTGGCAGGTGAGTGTACGGGTATTCATTATATTAATCTCTATACTACAACTAATATGCACAGAACTTTATTATTTTCATTAAAGTTATTAAGACAATAGTGTGGTATAATATATGAATATATGAATAAATCAGGTATTATATAAATCCGTGAAAGATGATGCTAGCCAAAGCACTGTGGGGGAGGGCAGACTCCATAGCAAGGGTATACTATTTTGCTAGCTATAGAAAGACAAAGAGCCTCTGATTTTCTTTGCAGGATAAAATAGAATAAAAGTAATTGTAAGTCAATAGATACATTACTGGTGCTAGGATGTATATTGATTTGTTCTAATAAAGATATGATATCTAGAATCACAGTTGTGAGTGGTATCGCCATGTGATTGTTTGTGATAGTCTATAGTTATTATCCGTAAACCATCTTTTTTCACTACTAAAATGTGCAAGTTAAACAGGGATGTTGTCACAATTACCACCCCTGAAATTTTTATGTCTTGGTTATCTAATACAAATGTTTGAAATACCCAAGGCATGTGAACTTATTTTGATGTGTTATCTCACTAAGGGTGGATGGGTAGTACCAGGGGCTTCCACTTGGCCCTTTCTACCATGAAAACTCTTAATCTTCAAGTCAAAAAATCAACGTAGGGATTCTGAGAATTTCTAAGTATATTTATTTCTATTCTATAGTTTGGAACTGGAGAATTAACCAAAGGATCAGTCTGCAGTCCTACTGGAGCTAATCTGAGATGCACTGGGTCAAGACTCCATTGTCTTGACCTTTGTAAATTCCATTCTGACCCATGTACTATGGTGGTAGTTCAGGTCTTCAGAAATTAACAGTAAAGTGAGTATCTAATAAACCACACATTTTTCTCCCACTTCCCAGTGTCTGTCACTGACAGTTTCCTCTGTGTAAGGCTTGAAGAATGGTTTAGAGAATATATCTGTGACTGTGTTTAGGGCCCTTTCTCTAGGGATATGGCCTTCCCCTCAACTGATGAGCCAAATCTGTGAATGGCTAAGTGTCTGGGCAAGTGTCTGTGAATCACTGCTATGCAACTTCTTTCACATTTCTTCCAACAAACTTAGATATGTATACATTTTTAATTATCATTGAGATCAGGAAACCCTATTTCATTGCAGCATCTCCCTGAGTCATCTTAGGATTATACACATCACCCAGAACAGAGCTATTCAGCTGCATACTCTCACCAATGTATTTTTAATGCTTTCCTGAAGGAAAGGATATAGAGTCCTCTGTTTTAAAAGTTTTGAACACATTTATTCATAATAGTTATACAAGGGCTTTAAGTACATGTTACCAATTATGATAACTAAATACTATTAGATTCAGCATTACATTTTAATCTATTGTTCACAGTTATTGAATTCACTGTTTTCATTGCCTACTTTTCTTTATTCAGATATTATCAAATCTAATTGATAAAGGTGTTAGGATGTATTCAATAAAAGACTTTTCAAAACTCGTGTAATCATTTAAAAGATGATGATGAAATTTTGCAGTGATTTGTTCTGAGGGAAGTCACTTTGCTCTTGAGAAGAGACATCACCATTAACAGACGCTTTATTTTATTTCTGAAGGGCATTCGCAGGTAGCTTGGCAGTTTTCTTTCATGATTTTTCCCTCACACTTTTGTAGTTTGACCAAATCAGCACAATTTGAGTAGTTATCCACATACATGCAGGGATTGGCTAAAATAAAACAAGAGGCAAATAAAATGCTGCTTCTTGGATTAAATTATTAGTTATCCAAAACCATATTATCTCAAGGAAGACCAGAACAGAGCTGTTAAGGTTTAATATACATACCTGGTATAGCAGATATAGAGTTCTCACAACAATAAGGCATACGATAACAGAAATAAACTTAATTCTCAATACATTTCATGCGTAACTTATTTTGTCCAGTGTGTATATGCATGTATATGTGCTGTCTTATAAGAGGGTACTTCAAAAACTTTGTGGAAAAATAGAATTGAAAGATAATATTAATCTTTCCATGAAATTTATTAAGTGCCCTTGTGTGTTTGTAGAATGAATGGATCATACAAGGGGCAAGAGGAGCAAACAGGGAACATAAATCCAGCTCACACTCCATTCAATAAACTGTACTGTGGTGCAGAGTTGTAACCATATAGAGAAATGGTACCCTACACTAGCAGTAATTCTGGTGTATGTATTTATATGTGTATATAGTGTCTGGGGATTAATAGAAGAGTTGCTGGAACCTTCAACATATGTGCTTAAAATAACCCAAAGTTGTTTCCCATGACATGCCATTATTAGGGAGAAATCAAGTGATGATAGGAGGGATAGGTATGCTGGGGAGAACAGCACCAAGTTTCTTTTTCATATATTCCCTGGCTTTTATTTAAGGGCAGGAGTAAATTGAGCCTGACCCTTTCCAAGATTGTATAGTCAGTTAGTTTCTATAATTTGCCTTTTCCCTTTCTAACTGAGAAAAAAAAATCAATAAAAGAGGGACACAAGGAAACAAAGGGAAACCTCATCTCCGCTTTGGCTTGGCTTAATTTTGCTCTGCATGACTACCTCAATATCTACCTTATTTTAGTCATCACCATCCCTAAATGGCAGCTGAACTTACCACTTTGTTTTTAGTTCTGTTTTTGTTGCCAAGAGCAGAAAGACTGACGTAGGAAAAGGAAGGCTCAGAAGCACAGTGGGAATGTATACATATCAGGACAGTTTCAGCTTGTCTTCTACAGTAGAATTAGTGTCCATGTACGTAAAGACACAGAACGGCTATTACTTACTGCAAAGCCCATTATCACAATGATGAGGGCAGTCTCCACATGGCTTTCCTTTTTTATATGGGGTCTTCATGATGTTCACAATGTTTCCACTGGCAATGGAATATATGAAGGAAAGGATTAGTGACAACATTAATGAATATGAGATGGTGCCACGCGAGTGGAATATACAGCAAGAGTCACAGGAGCTCACAAAAGGGAGAGAAAGATTTCTGAAGTTTGGAGACATAAAGAAAATTTCAAGGTAAATTGGTGGTACTCAAACATATATAGAAGAAAGGAGATGGTGTTCTACTACCTTTATGGTATACAAAAGACATGCAACCAGAGGACAGGTTTGTAGTGAGTCTCCTAAGAATTTTTGGGACTGGTATCTCACAGAATATTTTTTACTTCTTAATTCAATGAATTTGTGTTCATTGAGAATCTGTTATGTGCCATGAACTATGCTGGGCACTGAACTTCACTTATTATATTTAATCCTCACAAAATCTCTGCAAGAAATATATTGCTACTGCCTCTTTATTTATAAGTAGAAAGGAGCTCCAAGTGGTTAAGTTATTGGTGAACTGAAGACTATACAACTGGTAAGTGACAAAGTCAACTTTGTACTTGAGCCTGAAGGATTATAGAGCACATGCTCTGTCCACCAGGTGATCAATATCCCCATGAATTTAATATCCCTTAGAATGCACTGCATGCTGTTTTCTTTCTCCTTTCTCCTCATTCTTCCAAACCCATCCTCAAAGCCCTTAATGAAGTCACCCTATAACCTCATATTGATGAGGGGGGGTTGGATCATAGCCCAGGGTGCAGGTCACTTGGCCTAACATATGCTGAAAATGATGCCTGGTGTTGTACTTACCTGGGGCAATATTGGCAGACATAGTAATACTTTAAGATCTCATGAGGACAGTGGGCTAATGCACAGCCAAGTTGGTGGGAAGTGGCCCAAACAAGCTGCAAATGAAAAGTTTAAAGTAATTTCAATTAAATTTACAGTGTTCACATTGTGTAGTTTTTTCTTTCTTATTTGCTTAATAAAAGTTATCAATGAAAGGAATTTAAAAAGCTAAACAAAATCAGTTTCATATTTTTAACATTTCCATCTAAACATGATGATTATTTTTATTAAATATATTTTCAACATATAAGGGAAGGTTTATACATTCATGATACATTTGTAATAACAACAAGTTATCCCTAAAATTTATAAAGATGTAGACAATGGGACATTGGGCAAAGACAGAAAAGTCACTAAAGGTAATTCAATTTTTGCAGAGAAAAACAAGAAGAAATTTTGTTGACCTATGTTTTTGTGCAGATAATCTTTTCCCCAATATAAATTTTCTTTAGTTTTTATATGACAAATACAAAAAAAATATTTTTTCAATAATATAAAAAAAACCTTGCATGTATAAGAATATTATACATTGATATGATTATTTTTCTCTTTAAAATAATCTCTATTATTATTTTTCTCTTTAAAATAAAAATTTTAAAATATGATTATTTTTCTCTTTAGCATTTCATCCTGTGACTGGCTCAGAGAAAATAGCTCAAGGTTTCCTTTTGTTTAAAGATCATTTAATGTTGCTTAAATATAATTGAGTTCATTCTGTCACTTTATTCCCAGAGCTTTTATTTAAAAGAATCCATTGTGGTAAACCAAAATCACAGTGTGCAGATGAGTGTTTGTGGGTACCCAAGAGATAATGAGTTATGCTTGTATCAATTAATTAGTAACATGTACTTTATAAAGTAGGGTAGCATTCATGCACACAATTCAAATTGCATAGCTCAGATGTGTGCTTGGCATCTTCAAGATAAACCAAGGAAAAAAGGCAATTCTGGGATGACTGAGGACAAAAAAATAAGCTTTTGTCATTTTATTTTTACCTGGGTGTAATGTCCAGTTTTAGCATCAGATCGAGTACTTCCAAAACCATATTTGAAGTCTTTAACTTCATCGTATAAATATTGAATTGCATCTGACCATGATTTGGGGTGAGTGGACATGAATATATTCTCCCCGCAGCCAGCAACTAAAAGTTAAAAAAGACAGTGAATCAATAGTTATACTGTAGTTGTGAAGAATTTCCACTGAAAACTATTAAAATATTATATTTTAGTTTCAGAGGTCAATGTAACTTCTAAAAGATGTACAGTCATCTTAAACTGACTGATCCATGGGAGAAATCACGTTTCAATTTCAAAAGAATTGCTCTGTGAATGGGAATCACTTGTTCCCACTCCTTTTGCCCCATCTATGAATAGCTCTTTAAAAATTGTAAATAATCTCACCATTCCTATTCAACATAGTGTTGGAAATACTAGCCAGAGCAATGAGAGAAGAGAAGGAAACAAAGGGCATCCAGATAGGAAAGGATGAAGTCAAGCTGTCCCTTTTTGCAGATGATATGATCTGACATATTGAACAGCCTAAAGCTTCTATAAAAAAACTCCTAGAGTTGATAAACAATTTCAGCAATGTTGCAGGGTACAAAATCAACACACAAAAATCAGTAGCATTTCTATACTCCACTAGTGAACATGCAGAAAAAGAAATCAAGAAAGCTAGTCCATTTACAGTAGCCACCAAAAAAATAAAATATTTAGGAATAAAGCTGACCAAGGATGTGAAAAATCTCTATAAAGAGAACTACAAACCACTGTTGAGAGAAATTAAAGAGGACACAAGAAGATGGAAAGATATCCCATGCTCTTGGATTGGAAGAATTAACATTGTGAAAATGTCCATATTACCTGAAGTGATCTACAAATTCAATGCAATCCCCATCAAAATTCCAATGACATTTTTCTCTGAGGTGGAAAAAGCTATCCAGACATTTATATGGAACAACAAAAGACCACGCATAACCAAAGCAATCCTGAGCAAAAAAATAAAGCTGGTGGCATAACACTACTTGACTTTAAACTATATTACAAAGCTATAATAACCAAAATAGCATGGTACCAGCATAAAAACAGACACACAGATCAATGGAACAGAACAGAGAACCCAGAAATTAACCCATGTACCTACAGCCATCTGAGCTTTGACAAAGGCAGCAAGTCTACATACAGGAGAAGAGACTGCCTTTTCAACAAATGGTGCTGGGAAAACTGGATACTCATATCTAGGAGAATGAAACTAGACCCATATCTGTCACCATATACCAAAATCAAATCAAAATAGATTAAATAATTAAATATACATCCTGAAACAATAAAACTCCTTAAAGAAAACTTAGGGGAAACACTCCAGGAAGGAGGAGTAGGTACAGAATTCATGAATAGGACCCAAAAAGCACAGGCAGCTAAAGGTAAAATAAACAAATGGGATTATATCAAACTAAAAAGCTTCTGCACAGAAAAAGAAACAATCAACAGAGTAAAAGAACAACCAACAGAGTGGGAGAAAATATTTGCAAAATATACATCTGACAAAGGATTAATATCCAGAATATACAAGGACCTCAAACAACTTTACAAAAAAAACAAATAACCCAATTAAAAAATGGGCAAAGGAAGATATACGAATGGCCAACAGACACATGAAAAAGTGTTCAATATCACTCGACATTGGGGAAATGCAAATCAAAACCACACTGAGATACCATCTCACTCCAATTAGGATAGCTAATATCCAAAAGACCAAGAACGATAAGTGCTGGAGAGGTTGCGGAGATAAAGGAACTCTCATCCACTCTTGGTGGGGCTGCAAAATGGTGCAGCCTTTATGGAAAATGATATGGAGGCTCCTCAAACAATTACAGACAGATCTACCATATGACCCAGCAATCCCACTGCTGGGAATATACCGAGAGGAATGGAAATCATCATGTCGAAGGGATACCTGTACTCCCATGTTTATTGCAGTTCTATATACAATAGCCAAGGGCTGGAACCAGCCCAAATGTCCATCATCAGATGAGTGGATAAGGAAACTGTGGTATATCTACACAATGGAACACTACTCTGCTATAAAAAAGAATGAAATACTGCCTTCGCAACAACATGGATGGGTGTAGAGAAAATTATATTAAGTGAAACAAGTCAGGCACAGAAAGAGAAATACCATATGTTCTCACTTATTTGTGGGAGCTAAAAATTAATAAATAAATTAACACACAAACAAATAAAGTGTGGGGGGAAGAAGACAGAAAACCACAAAAATTCCTTGAACTGTTTAAGGCAAGTGCACAGATATGATGTGGAGGGTGAAAGGGAGGGGGTGGAGAGGAACAGGTAAAGGGGCATGAAAATCAAGTACAATGTATTTTGAGAAGTAAAATAAAATAAAATTACAAAAAAACAACTACTTCAAATAACAAGAAAAAAATTGTAAATAATAATTCATTTTCATACTATTTATGTAGCTTAACATAGTCACAGTCATCAATTTGCTAACACTGGTCGGCCTGTTAACATTCAATCAATCACCAAGTATTTATTATCTGCTATGCCTTCATAGTATGCCTATAGGGAAAATTTAAAAAGTTGCAAATGGGACTTTTGAACTTTGGCTTGTAAGCCTGGGAAATAAGAGGAACATGTGAAGCAGACAGCAAACAGATCGTATGTAAAATGGGATACCTATTGGGAAAATGATGAACTCAAAGTCATGCTTACAGGAGTGATGATGGCATGTCTGTGGCAATGAGCTGTCTGACTAGATTTTAGTAAAAAGTGTAAGGCAAGTGGGAGGAGAGTAGACAGGTAGAACAGAGCAGACTGAGAGCCGTGGAAGATACATAGAAGATTAACTCACCATTAACCCTATTTACATTTATGCTCTGGAAAATTATTCTAAAATATATAAAATGGAAATTGTTTTTCACTGGGAGCTCATGGTCTGGTAGGTTTGGCCACAATATGTTAAGTGAGAGCTTTTTTAGATTTTCGAGAATAAAACTTGGCATATGGCTCCTGTGGATGATGAGTATCTAAATGAACTTAAGTTTAGAAAAAAAAAATCTTTAAAACCATTTTTGTTGTTGTTGTTTTCTTCCAATATAACTTCTGCCTCTGACCACTAACTCGGACTCATTTTTGACTTGGAGTGGTAGGAGTAATGAGATTTCAGGAGAAGAGATTAAAAAAGAAAAGAAAGGAAAACAGGAAAGGAAGCAAGGTGTGTATGTATAAGCATTGGGGATAAAGCTAAAACCAAAAATAGCAAAAACAAGGTCATCATTCCCAAACTTCCATATCTCTCAACTTCAGTGACTTTTACTTAATTTTTAGTTTTTATAAAATAACACATTATTCGCTGGAGAAATCTGACTTACAACTAATTTTTCTTAGGCTTGGAGGGCTGTGAGACAGGATGCATTGCCGTGCCCAGTTTTCAGCATTCTTTGCAGCCTCAGCATTCCATGTCTTGAAATAAATGACAAACATTTGGAAATTAGAGTATGAAGCTTTTGTGAGTTAATGGAGAAGTGCACGATTACATTTAATACAAATGCTTACTTGCTGAATCATTTTCTAGTTTATCATTTTTCCATTATTGTACCAAAAGATACATTTCTTGCTTTTCTAAATGATTTATTTACCAGTAAGTGTCTTTTTATATAGGAGTCACAGAATAAAATAATTTAGCAAAAAAAAAAAAAAAAAGCCATACAGCCATACAGCTTCCTGGAAAGAAAATAAACATTTCAAAATCAAGGCATAATCTTTTAGATGGATACTCACAGATGATAAAATCATTTTTTTAATTAGCCTTATGCTATGGCTATTTAATTAGAACTGAGATCTAAGTGTGTGCTGTTTTCTACCATTGTGTCTTTCTTAGATTAATTAATACACTGTCAGATGCTATAAGTGTTAATAAGCTTGTGCTATACTAAATGAAATATAGTAGTGTAAAGGACAAGTTGTATGAAAAAAATACCCCATACACAAAATAAGAAAAATCTAGGAAGTCAATGAAAATAAGAATTTTAATATTATCATAATCAAGACAAATTAAGCCAAGATTTCAAGAGACGACTTTCATGGGAGAAAAAAAATGTTTCAATCTAGGATGAGAAGAGATGTTCAGAATAGAGAAGGTTTACCATTGGCAAGACAATGTCAGTTACTTATTATGGTCATGAGGTATTTATATATATGGCACAACATATTACCTCAGTAATAAAACTAAACATAAGGTTGAGTAGAAAAAATACTTCCTATAGCCTAGATTAAGCATCAGCTTTCATAATGTCTCAGAACTGGAATGAACCAGGAAGATAACAGATCCTATTTCTCAATTATTATAGAAACCCCTCTTAAGGATACTCAGCCTGTAATTTAAGTACTGTATATATTCATTCAATACCTCCTAAGACAGTTCATTGTAGCATTAATTGATAGTTTTTAAAAAACTTACTGAGCTATAGTATACTTTTAAATATATTTAATCTGTTGATTGTAGTTTAGACCTTTGAGAAAATTCAGAACAAATCTAATTCATTTTTTACATGATAACACTTTAAATACTTGAATTGGGAAGAGAAACAGAAACTAATTTTTGTTGAGTATCCCATATGTTCCTGGCATTTTATTTACATTCATATTATCTCTATCAGTCCTCACAAAAATGCAGCAAAGTTTGAATTATTTCCACTAACAGAAAAAAAGGTGAGACTCTTCCAGATTAAGTAATTAACCTAGAGTCTACTATCATATCCTCCTGGGAAGTTCTTTATTTAGTCTAACTATCTCCTACTTCATCATGTTTTGGTTTCCAGGCTCCCCTCCATGTTAATCATCATCTTCTGTATATACTCCTTTTATTAATGTGCTGTACAAATACATACACATTATATAACATATGATCTGACCATAGTAGAAGAGAGTGGGACTCTCATTTTACGAAACTATTCACCATATTTTATTATAGAGTTTAATATTAGGTTTGTAGTTTGGCATCTTATTATCCAAGTTATGCAATCTACAAGGTTTTGTACTCACCATCTGCCCATTAATTATAGCTCTATTCTATACTGATAGAGTCAACAGTTGTTTTGTTTGTTTTTCTGTTCAAATGCAGTACGTTGTATTTAATTACCAGCCTGGACACTAAGATGTCAACTTTCTAGTGAAATAAAGATATTAGAGTATTTTGCATATATAGATCCTGGCTTAATGCCCATTGCTAATTGATTAAATGATAACTGGCAATAATCCATTGACAAGACATGACTTACCATTTTAAGCATGTTGCGAGCATTGGGATTTGTCCTCCTCCTAAGGTCATTGTGCTTATTAATAATCTCCTTTTGGACTGATAAATTATGGGTTAATAAAGAAGAAATTGAGACTGTCTTTTAAGAAAAAAGCAAAAAATTAGCAAAGACAATGTTACAACATTGAAAATCAAAGTGACAGAACTAAGACTGATTTACTTCAATATGGAAATGAATACAAATGTTTAGTTTTGTGTTCTGAAACTGTAACAAGCATCAGACTCAGCGGGAGTACTTGTTAACATACAAATTGCTGGGCTCCACCTGCACAGTTTCTGATTCAGAAAGGCTGGGTGGGGCAAGAGAATTTGCATTTCTGATAAATCCTCAAGGACCATGCTCTCAGAACTGCTCAGTCTAACTCAGAATTGTTTTGGGGAACTTAGGCTTGTCCTTTTGAATATTACTATTTTTTGCTTCAGCGACAGGTTAATTTGTAATTTGATCCATAAGACTTGTCTACATATGATCCTATCTCATAATATGAAAGAACTTAAAATCCTCATCAGTGGCCTAATTAATACCAGAAAATTCTAATAGAATAAAAAATAGTTCTTGGAATTCTGCAAAAACAAAATGTGACCCATATGATATCCAGCAAGAAATGTTTACTTAAAATGCAGAGAATTTCAGTCTTTTTTAAAAATGTAGAAACCTAGAAAGGCTATGTTATATCCAGATATTCTTCAGATTAAAAAATGTGAGTGGCATGCTGGAGTGTGGCTGCCAACTATATTCAGTATCTTATAAAGAATATGACTTGTGTGCATACGTATGTTTAAAACAATTCAAAAATTGTCCTTTTCTGTCTTAATAAGAGTATAATGGGACAAGCAGCATTTTTTTTAAAAAACTGGAAAGATTACCCATGTAAAAACTATGGACAATTAAAAGCTGGGTGAAATCTCAGAAATAGTCTAGTATAATGCTGTCCTCTTCTCTAGTTGTTGTCCCGCCTAACCTCATCATTGTCCACCCTTTTCTGCCCTGCGCCGTGAGGCTGATCCTTCTGGCCTGTGCCAACTGGGCTTCTTTTCCAGCTTTCTGAATGAGTTGAGCCAAAGGGAGGCAATGGAAGGAGAACAGAGGGTGAGAAGGGAGAGAGGTCGGGCACTTCTTGCTGAGCCCCTTTCCACTTCTGCAATCTCCCCCTGGGGGTAGCTGCGTCCGTTCTTGACCCCATTCTCTTGACCTCAAACTCTGTAACATTATTTCCTTCTCTAATCCCTCAGGCCTGGTATTGAAAAGCCTTCACACTGTCCATAGTCTTTATATGGTTCCTTTAACACTGCTCTGCCTCTGTAAATATCGCTTCTTTAAATCCTCTTCATTTAAAACTTCTGTGTTGAAATCTGTCTAGACTTTGAGTGAAAAACCTCCTTTATTTTACCCATGAAAAAACAGAGATTCAGAAAGTTTGACTGAGTTACTTGAGCTCTTTTTTTTTTTTTTTTTTTATTATTCCCAGAAACCAGTTATTTTAAATTTATAACTGCAAATTAATGAACAGGTAATATATCCCTTGTGCTATTTTATTAATGAGACTGACATATGGAAGTTACCATTGCAGGTTTAGAAAATAGCTTACTACATTAAGCATTTTCCTATTAGTGCACTTTTTTTATTTCTTGAATTATTACTACTCTTTTTTGACTCACTAGTGAAAACCAAACAAAACATTTGGCAAAAAACTAAAGTGATTCTGAAAATAAAATTTCACAGGATGCATAAGCATTTGAGTGTCTTAAGTCCGTCATTAAATCTGGGCAAGGTTGTTTCTAATTAATATCTAATTTCTTTGCTTATTGCAACTTTTTGCTCAGACATCGCCTCACATTCACCATCTTATATGTACTAGTATTGCCTTTCCAAACATCATTACCAGGCACAAAGCAGCAAAAACAGTCATTTGTGTTTTTTTGCATGCTATGTGAATAAGAAGAGGCCAGGATGCCAAGTATCCTTTAAAGATATAGCTCACACCATTAAAAAAGGAAGCCAAAAGCAAATAACTGAGATTCTTGGTGTGTGCAATATGCTTCCTGGAAGCCAAAGCTGTGAATACTAAGTAGCAACCCATTGTAATCAGCCTTGGTGATAATCATAACATTCATCAATATATTGCCATATTTTCTTCTTCCACATTTTAAAAAAACTGCGAAGTAATTTTAATACCTGCTATTTATGGAATTACTATTATATAATTTAGTTTTCAAAGCAACCCATTGTAGTAGGAATTATCCCCACTGGAAAATGAAGAAATTAAGGGTTAGAGATTTTGAAGCTCAGATAAACCACTCCTTAATGGGCAGTGCTCAGAATAAATGGCTACATTGACTAAAACTCTATTCCCATGTTATAGATTAGGGCCCTGGAAATTATATATTTTAAAAGTCTCATATAGAAAGTTACAAAATCAGTGGACAAAAAAGCCAGAACAAAAATTGCTTTGACACCAAATAAATCCTACAGTCTTTCTATGTCAACACACTGGCACCTGGAAATTTCCTACCACATAGGAAATAGCATTTCTAAACTTCATTAAAATACTTCCTCCCATGTGTTGACACCAATGTGCTTACATGGTTGGCGATGATAGTAAAATAGCTCTGCAGATAACTAACTGTAGGATAACTTGCTGTTACTTATTTTCTTTTGAGAAGTGTGGAAGTTACTTTATTCTTTCGGTTTCTTCAAAGAAGTCTAGTCTGAAAAGCTTGAGTTCTTTAGAAGTCAAATACACTATTTGTTTAAATGAATATAGAAGTCATTATAATAACCTCTCTGCTTCAGGATAGAAAGCAAATTATTATATTACTCCTTTCTCCTGGTACACAGCCTAACCTCCAAGTTCTGCTTATTCTTCTAGCCATGCTGTGGTATAAGAATACCCCAAGGGGGGTAACAGGGAGTGGAAACTTTAGGTCCGATCTTACATTACTTGAATTTCCTCGTTTAGCAAGGAGAGAGATGTGTCTGACTTCTCTCAACGCTTGTATCTTTGTCCAATTGCTGACTTTCTACTTGCTTCTTAACGTACTGTGCTCTTTTTTCTGTCCCTACCACCCCACTGAACCGACATTTGCCAAGACTGTCACAACTCGTTTAGTGGTAAATGTAATGGGAACCTTTCCTTCCTTGTTTTGTCTCAGCAGCACTGGGGAACGCTGCCCACACCCTCCTTGAATCACATTCTTCCCTCAGCTTTTGCGATGCTCCTGTTTCTTGCTCCCTTTCTGACAGCTATTTCTTTGTCTTCTTCCTCCTCAACTTGTCTTCCTCTGGCTCATCCCTAAATCTTGGTAATCTTCATTATTCTTTTCTAGGCCCTTTTCTCTTTTCACTTTTGCCTTTTCCACTTTTGTGATTTCATGACACTTATCTGCTGATCATCCTCAATCCTCTATCTCCGGCTCAGATCTCTTTCACACCTCACCAGAAACCTCTCTGACCCAGCTGGATTCAGCTTTGGCCCCTCCTAGTGCCTGATCGTCATCAGGTACTCCCTCCTGTAGTGAAGGACATCACCAACCATCCCATATGCAAACCAGATATGCCCCCTGCCCTTGACTCCTGACGTCTCATGTCTAACCAGTCTCCAAGTCCTGTAGATTCTACTTTGGAGTTAGATTCTCATTTCCAAAACTGAGTACAAGCTACCATCATAGTCTTTCACCTAGATTACTAAACAAGTTCCCAGCTAATCTCTCGGCCTCCAGTCTTGCCCCTGTTGTATGAATGATCTTTCTAAAATGTAAATCTGACCACATCGCTCTGTAATTCAAACAGTGATTGCACTTAATAGTGCTCATAAAGCCTGGTGGGACCTGGCCTCCTCTTACTATTCCAGTCTCATCCCATAGCTCAGCTTTTCTAACTCCAGCAAACATGGATGTCTCTCATTTCTTCATACTCCAAACTGGATTATGCTCAAGCTCTCATGCTGTCTCTCTTATCTGCTATAGTTCAAACCTGATGTGACTTTTTCCTCAAATATTTTCCCTTCTCCATCTCTCTTCTCTCTCCTCACTGTTCTAAATCCTACTAACTACATTATTATGAGAACTGAATGAAATGGTGAATAATAAGCCCTTAATTTTTTTTTTAAAGCAGATGTTCAGTAATAATATTCCTTAACTTTTCTTTTTTATTGGCGGCTGGTTGGTACAGGGATCTGAAGCCTTGACCTTGGTGTTATCATCATTATACTCTTACCTACTGTGCTAACTGGCCAGCTCAGTAATAATATTCTTTAGAACCCCACATTTGCCTTCACATGAAACTTAGCATACTTTTAAAATTGCTTGTTGACTCATAAATCCTCTACTGATCTAAAGTGCTACGTGGGTATTTACTATGTAAATCTTATTTATTGTTCTATCCCTAGCACCTAGCACAATGCTGGGTGTAGTAGACACTAAGTAAGCAGTTGTTGAATTAAACTATATTGAAATGTGTTGAGCTAAATTTTGTAAACTAACACCATAGTTTCGTTTTTGAATTTGCTGTTTAGGACTTTGCAATATCAGATACATACCTCTGCAAGTCTAGAACTAAATCTTCAAGCATATATTAAGTCCTTCAACTGAATAACCTACTTATAATGAAATTAATTCTTATAAGGCAGTTGATTTTATGCTTCTGATTCATGCAGTACTTTACATCTGGTGCTCATATTGCTGATGCACTGTCTTGTTGCTCGCCCGGCAGTGTTAATAAACTTACCCCGAGTTATTCCTACCTCTCGCCTGATTACCTTGTCATTAAAGATACACATTGGTGAGAATAAGGTGAAGTAAATGTGCATTATGTGAGCAGAGAATATTCTCTTCCACTCTCCATTCCAGGAAATTCACAGCCTTCATCATTGTCTACATAATATTCACCATGAGCTATGGTTAAGACGTCTCTATGAGTAGAGCTTAAAATCTATCTTATAAGTCAAATCCATACCATGCCTGCAGCTTGTTGCAGCAGTAACATGAAGCATATGCCAGCCAACACCATTTTCTCTAAGAAGAAAAGAAGCATTTATGAGATCTATGAGTAAATAAAAATAGCTTACTTTATGGAAAAAAAGATTGTATTTTTAAGGAATGGGCTTTGGCATTTTATAGAGTTAAAAACTCTGCTATAAGAACAGATTTCCTTGGTCAGATGGGCAGTTTTTATTAATAAAAATCAGTCTCATGTTTTACCTACAAATGTAGGCTTTATTTCTATGTTACGCCTATCATGGAACTTAGAAATAAAGCAGCAATTTTTCTTAATACTTTTAGAAGGACAAAATCTTGAGACCTACTCAATAGATAATAGTAAAACTTTGATCTGTAGTAATCTGCGTCATTGATGAGTATTTCCAATTGCAAGTCAGTCAGTTCATAACCTTATTTTCAAAAATTTTTCTGTGGGTCATGATAATCTTTAATATACCACTGAAAAAAGCAAGTCACAGATTTGCAAGGGTATATACCAAAATGATAACAGTGGATATATCTCTGAAGAGAGTGATGGATTTATGGTTCCATTGCACTTCTGCTTTTAGTTCATATAATTCTCTATTATTATTGAACAATTGCTAATGTTACTTTTATATCAATTCTCTCCTTTTAAAAGTTACTTCTCGAAACATCTTTTTTTAAAATTAAGTTTCACTCTAATTCTTCTTCTTTATTACCACTAACAATTGAGGCTGGCTATCACATTCCCATTTGGGTATCTGTGTGAAAAGTTTGACAGCCTGCCTCCTTCAATTAATTCAAGTATGACATGGTTTTGAGTATCCTCAGTACCCTAGTAACTTTGTCTAAATGCACTCTAGTTTATCTATAACCTCATTAAAAAGGACATGCAAAATATGAACACAATATTCCATGCATAAATCTATCTTTCAGTTTATGTGTATATTAGAGCAAGACAATGCTGAGAAATACTTTTCAAATAAATCGTAATAATTAATACACTCTCACGTACTCATAGTAAAATTGAAAATGAAATTAAAGCCTATAAATGTTCTTCCTCCCACCATGGATAGCTCTTATTTTAAAATAATACAGCAAATGTTTTACCTTAGATAGGCAGATGGGAAGGATAAGACGTGCCTATGTCCGAGAGAAAATGAACATATTTTGATCTTCAGCACAGCAGTATATATATATATATATATATAGAACCTAAATCACTTCCCTCTCCTGTTTGGTTATTCTGAATTGTGCAAGGCGGTAGTAATGTGCTATGGTAAAAACCCTTAAAGGATCTTATCACCTGCTCCAGTATTAAATAGGTCATTATTTAATTCTAAAGAGGAACTCAGTTAATGATGGGTTAACAATGTTAATAATGATGGGTTGGGGAAGGCTTAAGATTTACTACAGTAGTCTGGAGAATGTAATACTATTTAACTAGGTGGGGATTTGTGTATTTTTTTCTTGATAGTATTCCATGGCATTACTCACTAATTAGCTTTCGGTAAATTGCCTTTAAGTAGACTAAGGATTATACAATACGTATTACACGGTCCCACATTATGTTCCATTATTAAAATCAATCATACAATGTCACATGAAATGTAATGAACATAGAAAATTTTATGTTTACTTTATTTTTATTATTAAATGCCACTGTACTGAAATAAGGCATTCAAATGATTTTCTGGAAATATAACATCATTAATTTATTGAAAGAAAAGGTCACCCAAACACATCAAAAGGGGAAAAATGAGCTTTAGATATATAATAAATTTGTTGTTAAAACTGTTAATTTCTCATGTTTTTTTTAAAAAAATAATTTTCCTCCAAGATTGCATTAATCTAGATTGGAAAGGCAGCCACAAAATGTTTTAGAGGGTAGACTCTGGATCCGGTTACCCTGGTTCATATTCTGGCTTTACCACTCACTAGCTGAGAAAACTTGGGCAAGTGATTTATCCTTTCTGTGCCTTAATTTCCTTATCTATAAAATGGGGGTGGTAGTAATAATCACAGGAAATTAGGGTTGTTAAATAAGTTAATTCATTTAAAACAGTGCTTACAAGATAGTGGGTACTGAGTGATTGTTGTCATTACATTTCACTAATCTTTAATTGACATCTTAGTAGCACACACTGGACAAAGCAAGATACTATGGGGCATATAAAGAAATAATGTGAGTTGGTGCACATATAAAATTATAGTTTAGTAGGAAGAGAGCTTTTTTGGTACTTAAATGACTTAAATAAGGATGATAGTTTGAAGTAAATAATTACACAATAAATAAAACAGTTTTATAAGCTACTAATGCGAGAGTTATTTTTGTGGCATTTGCCCCACAGAAAGACTAATTAGGAGTTACAGTTAATTTCCTTGTTTTATGTAATCATCAGCAATTTGTTTTTTCCCAGTTAAACTATCCAAACCAGTGTTTCTTAAGTAAAGATCTCTTACAAACTGAGATATTTACTTTCAGAAAACAAACATTTTTGTATACATTTGGCCAAAACAAAGTTCAGGCACACATTAATAACACTATAATTTTACTTTTCAAATAGTCAGAGTATCAATTTGGATCTATCTCCCCTGTTACATTTTTTCTTTTAAAGTGGTAAAAGTTTGTTTTAAAAGTTAAATTTTCACGAGTATAAAAAATTCCAGAAAAAAAAAAAAAAAACCTCTCTCTCTAATCTCACAATCTAGAGATAACTTCTGGTACCATCTTAGTTTATATTTTCCCTTAATTTTTCCTGTGACTCTGTTTATATTCTAATGACTTTTAGTTATATATTTGGGACTCCTCCAGTCTTGACTATCCCAATACTCACACATTTTTAATAACTGTGACTAAATTATGACTAAATCTTTGTAATAATTCTTTTTAATGGCATTATTGAACTAGGTATTTGAGTTTATTGATTTCACACTTATTTAATGTTAATTAATTAAATAAATATTTATCTGCATCAGGTACTGTACCTAATGCTTCAAAGAACATGGTGATCAAACACAGATGTGGTTGGTTTTTTTTCACTGAATTACTGTTGCATGGAGCAGAGAGTCATAAATTATATGAACACACAAGTGGAGACTCTAACTGGCATACATGGTATCATATCAAGATGTAGAACTAAACTTTTCATATTGTTCCAGAACAGGTGACCAAGTCCTCAGACAAAAACAGGTGGGATTGAATATTTCTCTTCCTAAAGAGGTTTACCAACAGTTGGAACCAGACTGAGAACTCATTAAGTTGTGGCAAAACATGTCTTAATGTCATCAGTTACCACACTGAATCCTTTGCTTGCTTCATCGGAAGTGTGGGAAGGGGTAAGTAAGACTTATGGAGACATACACCTTGTGCTGTGGTAAGAAGCTTTTGTCAACTTTCTTCCTTGTCCTGTCCCCACCTCAGTGGACACACACCTTAAGCAAAGATAAAGAGCAAAAGTCCAGGAGAATTACTTCTAGAAATAGAAATAACCATAGGAATAGTGATGTCATTACAGATTCTCTAGTTGGACATGGTCTGCTCGTAAGCTTATCTGAGTAGGAAGACAGAATTGGAGAAAGGGGTTGGTAGTGTAATAGCCTGCATTGGAACCAGTTGGCACCACCCTGATGCATGAGTTTCTCTTGGGGTCAGGTGGGCCCACAGGAAGAAATAGGGCTTGAGGTATCTTATGAGAACTCCAATTGAAAGGTCTGCCTTTCAGGCCAGAGTACCCTGGAAGCAAGAGACTGTGAACTCTATTTACCTCTAAGGTTTGTCATGACAATTAAATGATATGATGTTTTAAAAGAACTTAATAGAGTTCCTGGCATATAACACATGCTCAATAAATGTTAGCTGTTGTTATTAATCAGGTTCTAACTTTTCAGCATTGTCTTCCACTATTCTACTTGTTCACCCCAGGCCTCAACCACTGAACTAATTACAGCTTGCCATTCACTGATTGTGACTTGCCTTTTCCAAGTGCTATTTCCAGGATATATTTCTCTTCCTGCTCTTCCACATGATAAATTCTTACTCATCCTATAAATATTAGCTCAAATATTGCTGCAGCATCTTCCCTGAGTAGAGTTAATATTCCCTTCTCTGGGCTGTATTTTCTTCATTCTTCTATTACAGCACTTAAAACATTGAGATTCTAGAGGTCAGGTACTGGACCTTATTTGTCTTCTTGTGTAATATCTGGTCAGTACCAAGCTATATAGTATAGTGTTTAAAAGCAAGACCACTGAACACCAACTGCCTAAGTTTAAATTCCGGCTTTGCTATTTACAAGTTGCATGACCTTGAGCAATATAATTAATTCTTCTAAGTCTGTTTTCTCATGTATGAAATGGGGGTTAATATCATGTATAACTCATACATTTGTTGAGAAAAAAAAGATAATTAATTTATAATGCTTAACACCATGCCTAAAATGTTGTAAATGCACTGTACATGTTAATATTTTAATTTTATTATGGATCCTCACCCCCTTTTCAGGAACTTTTTTGCCCTTATTTTTTGTATCACCTTAAAATTTGTAACACTATTTTTTTTCAAATACTTTATTATCTTCCCACCAGAATTAATTAAGTGATTTTTTAAACACATTAATGTTTCAACACAGTATTTGTTGAAGGCTTTTTATTAACTGGACACATTAATTGACACCAGGTATATAAAAAATAATAAGATATAATCTAGTTGAAGAGAGACATCTACAGTGTATAGTAAGTTCAGTAATATATATATATATATAGATAAAGATAATAGATATATGGAATAGATATAATGGACAGCAGGAAAAGCTCTTTGAAAGCGAGGGTGTCTAAATTAAATCATAAGGATGTTTAAGAGATAGCTACACGAATAGGAATGTGGGGTTTGGCAGTTTTTCCAGGTAGAGATAATATACCGCATATCACAATCAACGCAGAAGACTTGTATCACCTAATGTGTGGGGATTTTTCCCTGCACACCAAGCAAGCAATTAATTCTGCAGTGGACACCATTTGGATATTCCTAGATTCAATTCTGACACTATCTATCTAGAGATAGCAGAGTCAGATCTCACAGGTTGAGGACTCAGTCCCATAAGATTGCCCCCACTTCCGATGCCAATTGCAAGCCCCAGGTTGTTTTATCTGTGCTTATGATGAGGGTTCCCATGACCCCCTCCTTGGGTTTGATTAATTTGCAACTGTGGCTCGCAGAACTCAGGGAAATACGTACTTGTTTACCAGTATATTATAAAGAATATAACAAAGGATACAGATGAACAGCTGCACAGGGTGAGGTACAGGGGGAGGAGTATGGAGCTTTCATATCCTCCCCAGGCACACCACCCTCAGGAACCTCCACGTTTGGCTATTCAGAAGTCTGCCAAACCCTGTAGTCTTGGCTTTTTATGGAAGCTTCATTATGTAGGCATGACTGAAGTTTGGACAACCATGTAGAAATGTGATTGGGAAAAAAAAGGGCATCATCAAACACTAATTACTGAGTGGGGAAACCCAGCAGGGCTTGTTTGTTCAGATTGTTCTTGGCCTCTCTGTGCTTCATTCCTTACTCCTGGGCATGGGCGGTACCCCTTTCTGAAATGGGGGGTCTTATGTCCTACAACCAGCCAAAGTAGGTCAGAGAATTTCTTTATGGCCAGCTCTAAGACAGAAAAGCAGGGAAAGATTATAGTCCTGTCTTAGGGAGAAAATGGAGCAGGTGAAAGAAAAGCAGGAGGGCAGAGCTGTCACTTAGGACAAAACAAGGCTATGGGAGTTGTAAGCCAGGAACCATGGATAAAAACATTATATAAATGTGTGTGTGTGTGTGTGTGTGTGTGTGTGTGTGTGTGTACTGATAATATCAAGATAGCAATATAAAAGATGACATAATACAGAAAAAAGTTCAAAGAAAATCAAGCAGTTTGGTGTTGATAAGGAGAATGTTTGAGTCAGGGTGTGTCAAGACATGAAATTTGAGAATGTGTAGAGATAGGTCACGAAGAAATATGATAACATAATGAGGACATAGAATGTCTCTTATGAGTATTTGTGGGGCCAGTAGTGTGCTTCACAAGTATTTCTTATCTCCTCCTTCCAGACACTCATTGGGATTGCATTTTATGTCCTCTTGAGGTTCAGAATGGCTGTGTGACTTATGTTGACCAATGAAATGCTAGTTGATGTGTCAAAGAGCAAATAAGAAATTTGCCTTGTTCCCTTTCCCCACCATAGTCACTTACAGTGCTCCAGATGGTAAAGAGTCTGAGATCCTATATCTCTGAGCAAGAAAAACGTGTGCCAGAACCATAGCCAACTCAAGACATCTAATACAAGCAAGAAATAAACCTTTGGTGTGTTATGTTATTGATTTTTTTTTAACCCCAGCATGACCTGCCTCAGTCTGACTGATAATTTGGTACCTCCACAATTTGAAGATTCAGAATCTGTAACACTCTCAAATCCAAATCTTTTTGAGTGCTGACATCATGCTGCATGTGGAAAACCCTACACACAAATATTTAAAGCAAACTTTGTTTCATGCATAAAATTATTTAAAATATTGTATAAAATTACCTTCAGGCTATGTGCATAAGGTATAAACTCATATAAAACATGAACAAATATTATATTTAGACTTGGGTCCCATCCTAAGATATCTCATTATGTGTATGTAAATATCCCATACCCCCCACCCCTGAAAAAAAAATCAAAATCCAAAACACTTCTGGTCCTAAGCATTTTGGAGAAGACATGCTCAAATTGTACCAGACACTTCTATTAAATGGAGAGGAAGGGATATTATGGAAATAAGAAAGAACAGAAGTACAGTACATGGGGATGCATTTAATGAACTGGAATCAAATATATAATGATATAATGAGCTAACTATGCTTTTGAGGGTGTCGTGCTACTAAAAAAAAAGAAAAAAAAAAGAAAAACACCGGCCTAGATTGAAAGAGACCGCAACAGTTTAAAATTTAAAATTACATTTGAAACTCATGACTGTGTATTGGCATGAGCTAAGTTAGTTGCTTATTCCTTAGGGAAAGCATATTTCATACTTCAGTGGTAACTGATAAAGATATGTTATTAAAAAGAGCTAAGTATCTCTCAGAGGGTGGAGCTATGTGTCATGAAGAATAATGACAAGGAAGCAGAATCAGGAACTAATCAGGAAACGTTCTCCACCTTCAGAATAGTGGAACCTCAAAATGTCTTCTCAGCAGGATTTCAGAAATGCTATGGACCACTACCTGAATGTGTCTTCCATTTCTCCTGATTCTGAGTGGGAGCGTTTGTTGCAGTTAAGGAATTCCTGTTCTACTGTTTTATATTGGCTCTGTGTAGGATTAAAACATGTTTTAATTTATAGGTCACAAGGTCAAGAGAAGCCACAGGCAGCCATAATGTAGACAAATCTAGACTTCAAGATTAGTGCCATGACTGAATGAGACTTTTGAATCTCTGTAAGGTAGATGTAGTTTGCAGGTGTAATGGAAAGTGAATTAAATTTTTGGTGACTAGAAGTATGTTATATGGTATTATCAGCCATTTTCTATTCTGTTCCTTCCAGGCACATGGTAGAATTGCATCTCCCCATTTCTTGAAGTTAGTAATGACCATGTGACTTTCTTTTGCTAATGAAATGTTAGCGGAAGCAATCTATTATTTCTAGATGGAAGCTTCAAAGACATTACTGTGTTTCTTTTTTGTACTCTAATGATATTCATCCACTGGTGTTTCTTATGTCACATTTATATCATTTTATATTGTGTATCTCTTAAGTATTGTAGCTATGATTGTTTTAAATAATTTTGTCTTTTAACCTTCATACTAAAGATGTAAGTGATTTATGCACCATAGTTACAGTATTAGAGTATTCTGAATTTGACTATGTACTTACTTCTACCAGTGAGTTTTCTACTTTCATATGTTTTCATGTTACTAATTAGTGTTCTTTTTTTATCAGTGTGAAGACTTGCATTTCTTGAAAGGCAAGTCTAGTGATGATGAACATCCTCAGCTTATTTTTGTCTGGTAAAGTCTTTATCTCCTTTTCTGAAGGACAGCTTTGCCAGGTAAAGTATTCTCTGTTCTCAGGTGTTTTTTTTTTTTTCTTTTCCTCCAGCACTTTGAATATATCTTTATTAGTCTTTTTCTTATAACAAAATACACAGAACTGAGTAATTTAAAAGAAAACAAAATTTATTGCTTACAGTTTCTGAGGCTGGGAAGTCCATAGTCTAGGGAACAAATCTGCTGAGGGTCTTCCTTGGTGGTGACTTCAGTGACACAGGGTATCACATTGTGAGATGGCAGAAGCAGAGAGAGGCTCTCATGTGCTCTCCTTTTAAAGCCCTCAGAGCCATGCCCCTGACAACCATTATTAATCCATTCACTATGGCATGGTCCTCACAATCTAATCACCTCTTCAAGGCCCCACCTTTTAATTACCATAATAGGATTTTCCACCCTCTTTACACTGTCACAGTGGGGACTAAGTTTGGGGGGCATATCAATCCACAGTGTTGCTTCACCCCCCACAGATTTGTCACCCCACTTCCCCTGGGTGATGGAGCTGTAAAGGATTACTCAAAGCCCATCCCTTTTGAGCAGGTGAGAAGCCCTGAAGTGGTTAACTCCCCTGGAACCCTCAAGCGAGAGGCATCCCTTCCTTGGGAAATTAACCCCAAATTGGGGTTCTCTTCCTGCATATATTTTCCAGATCAGGAAGTTACAGGCAGGAAGAGAACATAGGTGGGGTTATAGTTTAACAATATAGGCTGGTAACTCTCAGTGAAACAAGTCAGATGACATTCCATTAAGGCAATTAAGTGATCCATTAACAAAAGCTTGATCTTAGCAAACATTCCTTCTCCTTCCAGAGGCTTCCCAGTATCTATAACATATCAATCAGTAACTAGTCTGTCCTTGAGCCAGCAACCTTGCCGTGCTACAAATCTTTATCTTACACCAGAGATTTTATAGCCTCAGGAAAATTTCCAGTCCTCTACAAGGCTTTGGAAAACCAGGCCCTGTGAAGTACATTTGCTTTAAGAATCCTCTACACATAGCAATATCATTACATTTCTCCTTGCCAATAATGTTTCAGGTGAGAAATATGCTGATAGCCATATTGAATTTCCCTGTGTATGATATGCTCCTTTTCTTTTGCTGCTTTCAAGATCCTCTGTCTTTGATTTTTGACAGTTTGGTTATAATATGTCTTGATGTATTCTTGTTTGGATTGAATCTTATTGGAAAACTTACATTTTCTGTACTTGAATATTTATATATCCATTTTGGACATTAAAAAAAATTTTTTTTCCTCTCATTATTTTTTAAAATAATCTTTATGTCTCTCTTTTTCTGCTCCTTCTTGGACACTGACAATGCTTCTGTTTGTTCACTTGATTATGTCCCAGAATTCTATAGGATTTCTTCACTCTTTTTTATTCTGTTTTTCAAATGATCTGTCTTCAGGTTCATTAACTCTTTCTTTTGCTAGATTGAGTCTGCTGTGAAGCTGTCTATGAAATTTTTCAATGTAGTCATTGTGTTCTTTAGCTCTAGAATTTATGTTTGGTTCCTTTTTATGGTTTCTGTTTGTTGAAATTTTAATTTTGTGCATGATTGTTTTCCTAATTTCATTTAGCTGTCTATCTCTATTTTCTTGTAGCTCACTGAGCTTAAGACAATTATTTTTACTTTTTTGTCAGTTAATTTGTAAATCTCCATTTCTTTAGGGTTATTTACTGATAATTTATTTTGTTCCTTTGGTGATGTCATAATTTTCTGATTGTTTGTGATCCTTGTGGCTGTGTGTTGGTGTCTACACATTTGAAGAAGTAGGAACTGATTCCAGTGTTTATAGACTGGCTTCTTCTGGGAAAATCCTTCACCAGTCAGCCTATCCCAGAGATTCTTGGCAGGCCTTACAGCACAGTTCATGTGCAGAATTACTGCTGAGGTTTTCAGGCAGGATAGCCTGCTGTCTAGGTCAGCAAGTGGGCAGGCTTGGTGCCTGGATCCAAAGGTCAAGCCTAGAGTCTGAAGCTACTGGGGGAGGGGGAAAGGAGTGTGTAAGGAGTGGGGACTGAAACTGAGTCTGCTGGGGCAGGCCTGAATTATGGACACACGGGGTGTGGCCTAGCACCAGGTCCACTGGTGGACATATAGACTAGGGGTGGACATATAGACTAGATCCATCAAGGAGGGCCTAGATCTTGTGTCTGTGAGGGTAGTCCTGGAGGCTGTATCTACAGGGACCAATCTAAAGCCTGGTTCCACAGGGGTTGACCTGGCACTGGGGTGGGCCTTGAGCTTGAGTCTGCAGGAGCCAACCAGGCACTGGGATCAGCCAAGAGTCTGAATCCATTGGGGCTGCTCTGGCACCTGGGCAGACCTGGAGCTTGATTTTGTGGTAGTGAGCCTTGGTTCTGGTTTTATGGAGACTAGCCTAGAGCATGGGTCTGCAAGGGGGTCCTGGAGACTTGGTATATGGCAATCAGTCTGGCACCAAGGTCTAGCGGGGTGGGCTTGGACCCTGGTTTTCCTACATCATGCTTGGACTCTGGCTCAACTGGAGGCTGGGGCCATGGTGACTGGCCTAAAGCATGTGACTGACCTGGTGTTGGGACAGTCCTGAAACATGGGTCCACAAGTGCTGGCCTGGTGCCTGGGGTGGTGTGTCCAGCCTGAAGCCTGGGATTGCAAAGATCATCCTGGACACTGGAGGTGTGAGTACTGGCATGGAGGCAGGTCTTCAAGGGCTGCTCTGGAGCCTGGGGCCAGAGGGGCTGAATTGGCTCTAGGGTGGGCCAGGAAGCTGGTTCTGTGGAGGCTGGCCTAGTAATGGGGCAGGCTGGATACTGGATCAGCAGGGGTTTGTCTGAAGCTGGGGTTTATGGGTGCTGGCCTGGCTCTGGAAAGGGCCTTAAAGCTGAGTTTGTGGGTCCTGGCCTGTTCTTTTCTTAAATATTCTTGCAGATGATGCTATTTATAATTTTCTCATTTGCAACGTAAATCATTGCTCTTTATCCTGATGCTTACTATTTCCTTTCCAAGTTAGAGAAATATAGCTGATAATCTGTAGTTATAAAATTGTTGGTGATTTTAATTTCATCTGAGGAATTTGTTACCTCAGAACAAGAGGAAGTGAGATTTCAATTTGCTTTGTGCAATTGTGAGATAATAGCAATGCCAACCCAAGATGTTTTCTTGCCAAGTTTCCCCACTTTCTCTTTGCCTCATCAGAGGACCAGCTTGGCATGACTAGCGAGGGAGAATCTCTCAAATAGACAAGGTTGTAGTTTTTTTTTTTAATTCAGTCACCTTTGAAATTTTTAAAGAGACAGCTACCTAAGTGGGTATAAAACCATGGGCCATATTCATGTGCTCCTACCTGTCTTTCCATCATCTCATTCCCTACTGGATTGACTGATGGCATTTGCCTTCTTGAGCCCTGTCATGGAAGGAAGATGAAGCAGGAACACTCTTAAGTTGTCCTAAGGATGCTTGTCTATTTGAGAATCATCTCACTTTTAGTATTCACTTATTTCTTTCCTATACCTCATTACTTCTTAGTAACCAGAAAGTGTGATAGAAACCATGAGACAACAAAGGAAGAAGCAGGTAAATTTGAATTTGAATCTTTTCTCTGCCCCTTACTAACTGGTGATTTTAGGTAAGTTGCAAAACCTTGCCATGCTTCAATTTTTAAAAAAAGTTTAAAAAATGGATTATTAAAACATACACATAAATATATATATTTGCTATAAAATGTATAATATATATAATATATATGTTTTAAAAGTAAATACATTGAACTTTCAAAAGGAAAACTGAGGTTACCAGAGGTGGGAAAGGAGGAGCGGGCAGAAAGGAGGAATTGGTAAAGGGCCACCAAAAATGATGACATTGTATATTGTTGAATATAATAATTATTCTGATTTGATCATCACATATTGCACACAGGTATTGATATTCAACTCTGTACCCCAAAGATTTGTACGATCAACTATGTTACAAGAAAAATAAAAATAAAAAAAGGTAAAAAAGAAAAACAAAAGAAAGAGTAATATGTACTGAATAAATAGTAAATGTCTTATTTTTCAGACTTAAACCTCATTTCTTTTTCCTTGAAAAATACCACTTCTCTCACCCATCTTCACAATATTTACTTTCCAGTCCTGTAGTTTACCTAATTTTAAACTGATATAAAAAGCAAGAGTAGCATATACTTCACTTAGGAAATATTAGCAGAGGTAAGAGTACTGATTTCACTTTTAATTTCCAAAACTAGCTGTAATGTTGAAAATAGTGCTGCCTAAATAAAAGGTACATCAAGCATGCAGAACTCTACACACTGAGGCAAAAATTTATCTAAGAGACTCTGATGATGCAAAGTCGACCTGTCAATTATATACGTTTTATTTCAACTTAGTATGTGTTTATTACATTCTCGCCAAATGTCAGGTATTATTTTGGATGTTAGAGGAAAATAAAGACAAAATTCCTGATCTCGAAGAGCTTTTAATTCTGTAGGAGATAATAATGCGTGGACAGTGAGGACAGAGACAACCAACATCAACTTAATTCAACTATTGAGATCCACGACTGAGACTTAAGTAACCGAATTCTTTGTTCTAGGAAATTCTTGCCCAAGAGGAAAAAACGAGAAAGCTTTAGAAAATTATTGCAAAACTAGTTTTTGTGCTTACAGATTGCTCATCTGGGCAAATAACTGTCTTGTCTGAACAGTAGATTGTTTACCTGGGCAAATGACTTACTTATCAGACAGCTGTTTGCTTATAAATTGCAATCCTTACTATGCCCACTAATCCTAAAATATTGTTTCATAAACTCTGCACAACTCAGCCCAAGTTTATTCTGTTTCCTTTTTTGAAACACCCTTCTTCAGTTCAGATTGCTAAGATTCCAAAACCCTATAAATATCTACCATAGATTCCCTCTTTTGTAACTCCTACAACCCTGGTAAAGTGGTGTTTTCCATTTCTCAAGTAAATTTATGGAAATCAGCTTTGCTTAACAGATAATTCCAATATAATGTGTTCATTTTCATGATAGAGATACACAAGAGTTCCTGGAGGAAAAACGCCCGAGGGGATTGCTTACAAAGTTACACACACATATGCAAACACACACACACACACACACAAATATATCTGCATATGTATAGATTTTTAAAAATTCTATATTTATTATTCTAATTAAAGGAAAACTTTCCAAATTTTTTTTTTTTTTTAGCTAGAGAGACTTGGTTTTAGGTAAAATTGTGAAATAAAAGATATAAAATTTAGATATCATAACATTTTTCTTTACTACTCACTCCATTCATAACAGTAAATTTGGGATTTTTTTCTTCTACTATATTCTTAATCAGTAAACTTATTGAAGAATAAAATCAAACTGTTAATATCCGCCTGAAATTCTGATATATTTGCCCTAGATGTCTTTCCTTAGATCTTTATCCTTGCAAGATAGTTGCATCCAGTCACTAGTCCTTACCAAACCCATCTGACATAGTTGAACTTCAGATGATTTAGGTTTAAGAGTATAAAGGTATTAATGGCAAGCACAATGCTATAACCCTAAATACTGTTAAAAGGAACACACTTAAATATTAATCACCTTACTGTGAAAATATGGAAAAAATAGTTCAATAACATGGTAATTTAATGTAAATCCCCAAAAGGGTGTGCCACTCTTCAGTTGTGTAATTCCATCTCCCACCCAAAATACGTACTGAAACAAAATAGTTGGTGGTGCCATATCACATAGACATTGACCATGTCATTTGAACCCCTTGCTCATGTTGGCACTCATTCTTAATGAAGGAAACTATATTACTCATCAGCTGATTTGAGAGAATTCTATATCTCATTTTTCTAATTATTGAAATGGGGATAATCATGGTATTTACCTGAGAAGATTGCTTGCAAAAATTAAATGAGATAATGTATATAACCTACTTAAGACAGAGGCACATAGTAACTGCTCAATATTGGTCAGCTATCATAGTTTTCCTTCCCTCCTCATTCTTCTCCATCTATTGGTATTACTGTTAGATGCAAGGAAATACATCTTATCTGGGTTATAAGGAGATTCTAAGGAGCTATCCTTTGCATACATGCTAATAATCACAAGAGAGGACCATTGAGACATTTATTTTACCCTCTGTCCCCAATATGATTTAACAGTAGAGAATAGTGAATGCAGAAAAGATGAAATTACTGGGCCAGGTAAGGTGGAGTTATCTATTGACATGAGATCTCAAGTTACTTTGTCCAATATTATTTTCACTTTATGAATGAATGCACAAGAGTAAATTGAAGTAACCTTACTAACACTTCCTAATTTATACAGTTTTCAAAGATAATAGAAATGAAATATATATGAAACAGCTTTGCTTAAATGAAGATACAAGGAAGATCTTCAGGTCTCATTATTTGTAGTTGAGTGATTTCTTCTTTTTTTTAATCAAAAAGATTTATTACTTGGCTATGGGCTCTGACTCTGTGAAAGACTGCACTCCTTTTCCCCACACCCCTTGTTTTCCTGTGTGTCTTACTGGGTATTAGTTTTGAAAGGATGATACCCATTCTTGACCTTTAATGTTGGGTAACATCTGCCCTGCTGTTCTTCAGAGTTAGCCATGAAGGGATAAGTTCTCTCCCCCTCTAAAAAATGGGGGGTTGGGGAGTGATTGATCTGATCAGGGTCATAAAGAATAATTACAATTTGTTGTAATGAATATGCTAATAAAAAATTTTTAAAAAGAAGGTCAGTTCTTTGAGAATCATTTCCTTTACGATTATATTTAGTATTCCTTCACCTCAGGGTTTATATCAGACACCAAGAGCCAGGTCCCCCCCCTTTGTACTTACGCAGGTTAAACAAATGTGTTTTCTTTTATATTTTTGCATAATTGGTGGAGAATCAAAATCTCAGTTGGTTACTGTAATATCAGATTGAGCAAGTTTATCTATTGATTCTTATCTGTTCAGGGCACTACTATATTAAATTTAATTAAACACTTCAATTATTTTATTGGGCACCTAATCATATGATAAATAATAGTTTAGATGCTTTCTCTGATGAGGTTTACAGCCTAGTTTGAGAATGAAACAATGAAAACAATGAGGAAAGAAACATAAAAAAGTAACACTATAATATAAATGAATTTATGAAGAGACCTTTCTTATTATATTTGCTTACAAACAAACAAACAAACACACACCTGGATGAGGCATGGACTTATAAATTTGGAAAAAAATGCATTATATAAAAAACACTGTTTCACTGAGAGAGTTAACTCATAATACTGGCAAAGTATAATACTATGGGAGGTGTTAGTCAGAGGGATAAATATTCCAAAGATACCAATAGTAAACAGTTCTGGAAAAGGCAGCTGCAGGCAAAGTATGACTAGCAAATAGAGACAAGAGATGGGAAGATGACTAAATTTATGTTAAAGAAAGAAAATCTAGAGATGGGATAGAAGAATAAGAGAGATATGATGTCCTTCATTACTTACTCTGTCTTTTAAAATGGCTTCACTAGTTCAAAACAAGATAACAAGACGTTCATGTTATTGACCATATGTAATTTAGATACTATATAACACCTCTTTAACCACATATATTAAATGAACTAAAAATGCAAGTTATCAAGAACCAAGCAATCAGGTTTGCCTGTCTCTGTGTTAAACTGTGGAAATAAAAGTATGGAGTCATTATAAGAGAGGAAGTTTCATCAAATTCTCAAAGTAAGACTCCCACAAACTGTGCAATTAAAAATGTTTCATGTTAAAACCATTAACTACTTAAGATTAGTCAATCAGGGCAAGATTGCATAATACTTCTTTTGAAAGGTGGTGGCTTGACTCAACCATTTGGAAAATACCAAAGATGGTTTGTATTGTTCTCATTTAATGATTTGACAATGTAACCTTCACTTCAGGTTTTTTACAATATGTATTAACTTTCAGCCCTCATGTTTTTGTTTTTTTTTTCACATATTGTATGATTTTATTTATATGACATGTTCCAAATAGGCAAATATATAGGACAGAGTAGATTCGTGGTTGCCTAGGACTAAGGGTAGGAATAGGGAATGGTTGTAAATGGGAAAGAGACTTCTTTTGAAGGTGATGAAAACCTTCTAAACTTAGACTGTGGTGATGAGTATGCATACTGTAAATTTGCTAAATTGAATTGTACACTTAACAAAGGTGAATCTTATGGAATGCAAATTATATCTCAATAAAGCTGTTTAAAACAAAAGAGGACACATTGTCATTGATAGAAAAACAATTCTTTCTACATTTACCTCTATAGATTGGCAGTGAGAGGCTCTTTCAAATTTACAAATTTATTCACATAAGTAATTTCACCAAAATAAAATAGAGTAATAACCACAACAAAGTATTTCATTTCTGATATAATCAAAAATAAAACACATTTCTACAAAAAGTTAAAAGATTTTAATTCATGGTAATGTAATTGTAAGTATATGTATATGTAAATATATACATAATAAGAATTCTTCTAATATGTGCTGTACAGGTTACTGCTCTTCTCAAAGATGTACCTTGCCCTTGCTTGAATTAGTTAAAGAAAAAGAAAACACTTCAAAAATGGGACAAATAGGATCAACATGTTATAGTGTTGTTTAATTTAAATATAATTAGCCAAAAAGTCTTTTTCACAAATCATAATCAGATTTCTGACTGAGAAAATGAAGTAAACTGTTTTCCCTTCAAAAAATTTTGACTAGATTATACAGGCTCAATTTAATATTGTCCTTAAGCATATAGTTGTCAGCTTGGGGTGAAAAATGGTTCGCGTTAACAATGCACATATTGGTCCAAAACTATTTTCATTCTGTATTTGATATTTTTGATTTATATTGGAATTGGAATATATTCCAATAATTCCAAAATATGTCAGTAATTCCATTGGAAGCCATGTCCAATATATTTTAATCACATCTCTTTTAAAATATTTTTAGTTACTGTGAAATATTTAAATCAAATAAAACATAGTTTAATAAATGTTCAATACCCATCGAGACTTTTAGAAAATTAACATTTTGCAATTTATGCCTCATTTTTTAAACAAAATTTACAGGTGTGGCTAGAGTCCTACGTTCTATTCCATTTCTATCTCTTCTCCAGAGAACAGTTTCTTCTGAAGCTGGAGTTTATACTTCTGTAGAGTTTTATACTTTTATTGTACATGTATGTGCCCATAAAATATAGGCTGGTGTTGTGTAGTATGGATTTATATGCATTCCTTTGCAATTTGCTTTTTTTACTCAACAACATGTTTGAGATTTTTCCATGAGTATACCACAGTTCATTTTGATCATTCCCCTCTTGATGGTCATTTAGGCTGTTTACCATTTTTTCTATTACAGATGATAATGCAGTGAACAGCCTTGCAGGTGCAAGATGTCGATATATATCTGCAATAAAAAGTGCTGTGCCATATATGAACATCTTCAATTTCATTAGTTATTGCCAAGTTCCTCTCTGAAGTACTAATATTGGTTTACATTAATGCCTTTGGAGTATAAATCTGTCTCTCAGATTCTCTCCTTCAATTAATTTTATGACTTTTCAAATTTTTGCTAATCTAATGACTGCGGTTTTAATTTTCACTTCATAATTTCTCATGAAACTGAGCATCTTTCCTTGTGCTCATTTGCCACGGATCTGTAAATTGTCTATTCTTTACCTCTAATCATTTCTCTGTGAAGTTTGTCCTTTTTTAATTTACCTTTTACTTGTAGGTTCATGTGGTTTGTTTTTTCACTCTTTTTGTGGAATCTTTTGGTAAACAGAGTATTTCTATTTTAAAGTAGCCAACTTTATGAATCATTTCTGCCAACCTGCATTTTTGTGTATTATTCAAGAACTCCTCCTCTATCCTGTCATAAACATATTATTCAATATTTTCTTTTAAAAATTGTTGTTATTTCTAACTTCTAAATATTTTACCCATCTAGAATGTGTTTGTGCATGGTTCATCTTCACTATATAATCTTTTGCCATCCAGATAGCCAACTGATCCAGCACCATCATAATAATTCTTCTTTCCTTAACCAGTAATGCCACATCTGTAACACGCATGGCTCTACAGATAGAGAATGTTTCTGGGCTCTCTGCACTGCTTGATCTGCATTCATGTTTCTCTCTACATCAATACTGTATAGTTTTAATTAATGTAGCTTTATAATAAATCTTAGTGTTTCTTAAAGTGAACCAATCCCTATCACCTTCCTTTAAAGTATCTTTTCTCTTTTAAGCCTTCAACTCTCACAAAATATTTATAATCAGCTGAAAAAGTTCCATAAAAAATTCTTTTCAGATTTTGATGAAATTCCGTTTTATTCATATATTAATTTAAGCAGAATTTGGCATTTAGGACTGCTGGGTCTTTTCATACATGTACATGACTCATTCTCCATTTATTTACAATTTTTTTATTTTTGCCTTTGAATAAAACTTTATAATTTTTCTGTAAATATCTTTCATTTTTTTTGTCAAGTTTACTTTGGATACATCAATTATTTACTGCTATAGTGAATGGGATACTTCTTTTTTTTTTTTTGTCTTTTTCGTGACCGGCACTCAGCCAGTGAGCACACCGGCCATTCCTATATAGGATCCAAACCCGTGGCGGGAGCGTCGCTGCGCTCCCAGCGCCGCACTCTCCCGAGTGCGCCACGGGCTCGGCCTATGGGATTCTTCTTAACTTATATTTTCTAATGGTCTGTTGACAGTATATATAAATCTTTTTTTTTTTTTTTTGCCCGGTAAGAGGATCGCAACCCTCTGAACGGTGTGGTCCATGTGGTCCGCACCACGCTCAGCCAGTGAGCGCACTGGCCATCCCTATATAGGATCCCAACCTGCGGCCTCGGCGCTCCCAGCGCCACACTCTCCCAAGTGAGCCACCGGGCTGGCCCTATATAAATCATTTTTAAATTGATTTTATATTCAGGAAATTTCCTGACCTCTATTAGTTCTAATAGTTTGTCAGTAGATAGTGCTGGATCTTCCATGTAGCTGGCAAAATGACAATTAGATTTCTTTCCTTTTAATACTAAACCTCTTTCATTATTGCTATTATATATATTTTTTTATTTTTATTTTTTTCAGCCCTCGTGTTTGAAAGAGACTGCATGTTAGAGCTTTTAAATAAATCTGTAAATATTAACATTGTCACAAGGAAAGATGACCAAGTAATGATACTTACAAGATCAGCTGGTGCAGAAATTATGAGATTGTCCCTCATTTCCTTGTACGAGGGATGATTTAAAAGAGCTGCTTTAAAAGAGCTGGTGTCCCCATCCCCCAGGTGCTGTGAGTGTTGGCGCATGTGTGTGGTTAATGGCTCAGCTGCCCTCTCCTGTACTCCACTGCCCTTGCACTTTCCCCATATGTTGGCTGTTGTGTGTTATGTACCTCCTAGCCACCCCCACCAGCCTCCAACATTTAGGAACACTCAGAGGCCAATGATACCACCTTGTTTCAAGGTGGAATTAATTTGTGCTCCAGAGTGTTCTTGTGTTAAAACGAAGCTGATCTCTAGTTAGACCAAGTCCTTGTTTATCCACCCCCAATCCCAATCTGTTTTTCTCACTGACTTTCTCCTGAGAGCACTCCCCAATAAATCACTTGAATCAGAATCCCTTTCTAGCCTCCCCTTCTAAGAAAATTGACCTAACACACATTTCCTCCCTCTAGGTTAGTATTTGATGGATTTTTTAAAGCTATAGTCCTATATAGTATCAGATCTAATTCTAAAATTTAAAAAAAAAAAAAAAAAACGGAAAGAAAAGAGGAAGAAAAGTTGACAATTAAAAAAATTCTCTTCCAGACCATGGAATTCAAATTTAAGCAATTTTATGTGGTGAGAATCTGATTTATTGATAACATTGCTGTGCATTTGAGGTATCAGCAAAGAGAATTAAAACAAGCTGCTTTAAATTTCATATATTCAGTTGCCACATTTGGTAAAACAATATGGGAATTAGGAAACCAAGCTGTATCAGATTATTTGCATGAGTGAACAGAGCAAATATGCAGGAAGAATGGTAACTTGTACTTTTAGAAATAAATACATGTAAGACATTCTGCATTGTTTATTCTAGCTACTTATGGTCACAATCAGACATGGAGTAGAGAAAAAAATTTTTGCGATTGCCAATCCAAATAACTTCCTCCTGATTTGAGAAGCAGTATAGCAGAGTGAAATAATCAAAGGAACTGAAACAATCTGAGGAACTGAGTTCAAATTCCTACACCAACTTAAAAGGTACACGAAACAGGCCATGCTATAAAACATTCGAAACTTCTAATTTTCTGATATGCCAAAAGATTACCTATGTCCCAAATTTATTGTGAAGATAATATAAGAAAATTTATGTGACAGTATCTAGTACAGAGTAATTTTTCAACTGATTTGCTCCCCTTTTGAGGAATTTGGTCAGACTTTTAGTCATTTGTATTCTATCTCATTTATCCAAGAACAAAATGTAATAAATGAACACTTGTATATTTTTTTCATAGTTTACCTTTACTTTCTCAATAAATATTGAATTTTTATCTACACCCATAACAAGCCTTTTAAACACATTTTGTGAATTTGCAGTTACCCAGATTACTACCTATCTCTTTGAGTATTGAAATGATTGGGACACTACTTGAATTTGGGAAATAATAAACCTGTGTGAAATGTTACCTACCCAAGATTGCTTACTGATTCCTTGACATGTTTTGGGGGTGTTCGGACTTGATGCCCACCATGTTGAAAAACAGAAGGAACATATCTAAGAGATTTTCTTACTTGTCACAGTGCCACATAGTCATTCAATAAAGATTTATTAAATTAAATTAAATTGTTACATTTATGGAGGACCATAAAAATTATAATAGCTAACAACTTTTTGCTCTTAGTATGTCCCAAACACTTCTAAATGCTTAACAGATATGGACTTTTTAATCTTCAAAACCCTATCATTTTATAGACGAGGAAAGTGGAACCTACAGAGGTTAAGAAACTTTCCCAGTGTAATACTACTCAACAATAAAAAGGAACAAACTATTGAAACATGAAGCAACCTGGATGAATCTCCAGAGAATTATGCTGAGTTGTTTTTTTTTTAAAGCCAATTTTTAAAAAATTATATTAATATTATTTTTTTACATTCTATGATGTTGTAGAGCAGTTGGGAGGGAGAGAGAGAGGGGAAAAGGGAAGGAAATGGGATGGAAAAAGGAGAAAGGAGAGGGGTGGGATTGAGGCCTGTGGCACCCCCTGCATTCCCACAAGGGAGACCAATGGGCTTCCAGCGGTGGCTTGGTTATTGCCGGGCTGGGTGCACATGTCAAGGGGGTATGGCAGTAGGCCTTGCCCCACACCACCCCAGCTCAAGAACCCCGGGCCCTTCTTGCTGAGGCTTGCTGGTCTTCACTGGGCTGGTTGAGTGTGGGGAGGGGTGTGGGTGAGGCCCTCGGTCCCCCACCTCCCCTGCTTGGGAGAGCCAGGGGTGCCTCCTGTGGTGGCTCAGTGGTCGTCGTTGGGCTGTTTGCTTGTGTATGGGGGGTGTGGATGAGGACCTCAGCCCCCCACTGCCCCAGCTCGGGGGCACCTCCTGTGATGGCTCAGTGGTCACTGCTGGGCTGGTTGCTCATATGGGGGGGGGCGTGGACAAGGCCCTTGGACCCCCACCACCCTGGCATGGGAGAGCCTGGGGCATTACCTGTGGTGGCTCGGTGGTCATCGCTGGGGTGTTTGCACTTGTCACAAGGGTGTGGCCAAGGCCCTCAGTCCCCATCCTCGGGACTGGTTGCAAGTGTCAGGGGGCTTGGTTGAAGCCCCTGGCCCTCTCCCCTTCCTGGCTTGGTAGCTCAGGGGACTTCCAGTCCTTCTAGGTGTTCTTTGGTGAAATGAGACCTTTACTAGTTATCAAACTTTGTCTCTGGTTGTGGATACTTTGTTTTTACTTTCAGTTCTGTGTTGGATTACTTGCTGTTCCCACCACTTAACACTGCAGTGGAACTAACTTGTTGTCCTTTGCTTACTTCTAAAATGGGGGGACTTCCTGTGGGAACCAGTACTTGAGCTCTGCAGTTGAGCTAAATTACTGCTTTGCTGCTGATTCCCTGGGGAAGGCTTTTTGTGTGGCTCAGGTTTTAATGGTTGACTTTATAGGTACTTCCAGCTCTCATGAGATCTGGTGCACATGGGTTGTGTAGAAACTCTGGTCTGGGCCTGAGTCTTCTCATCAATCTGCACCCCTTGCAATTCTATATTCCTGACCAGTCTACTCTGAGTGTTCCTATGCTGTTTGGGAGCCAGATCAGCTGTCCTTGCTGTGCCCCAGTGTTCTTCCAGTGGGCCCGTCTCCCCCACCTCCTATGCCCCAAACACTTCCCATATGATGGGCTGTGCTCTGGTCCCTTGCAATGACTCACTGGCCTCTGAGTGGCTCCTGTTTTCAGTAGTTGTGACTCCTTGGGTTCACTGGAACCCTGTTGGTGGTACTGCTGGCCTGGGGTGTCACCAAGGTCCCCTTCTCCCCTGCTGCCTTCAAGCAACTTCATCCGAAGGGCACAACTACAGCTTTTTGCTGGCTCCTGCTCTGTGCTCTCAGCAGCTCCAGCCTTGAAGCGGCTGTGGTACGAAATGGTTGGAGTGGTTCTTTCTTTCTCTCATTGTGGCTTCTTTCACCTTCATTCACTCCATAGGTCTCTCCTCCTCTTCCCCTGAGCTCTAGCCACCCCACCTGGGCTGTCGTTGCTTTTTAATAGTTGTAAATTGGTTGATTTATGGGAGAGAGTGACACTGGAGACCAGCTATTCTGCCATCTTGACTGGAAGCCCACTTGTGTATTTTTCAGCTAAGTTCAATAGAAATAGGACAAAGGAATTGCAAATTGGGGTACAATTGCAATACATGATATGAGAAGGGCATACACTTACATAATAATAATACAAATTAACCTGGGCTAAATGTCGTTCCAAGCAGAAGATTCTGCAGCTGATTTAATTTATTACATCATGTTGTTGATGCCATGGTGCTGCAGAAATCAGATGGATTTTAAACTTGACCCTTCCTACCATTAAGCCTACTTCCACACCCCTTTCCATATACTTTCTTGAATACATTAATTACACATCAAACAGTTTAGGTGTGAACTTTTTTTAAGCTCAAGAAGTTTCTTTGCCCTTAGACTTTCAACTAACAACTATAAGAGAGTACTGCCAACTCAAATTTATGGACTTATCACAGGTAATTTTAACATTTGGTGGAATAATCCCACTGGACATATACTAGTCATATCAGAATCTCACTCCGAGAATGCTCTATGTCCACCCCTGTCAGAGAGTTTTAGATTTTGAGCATTTAATTCTTTCAGATATATATTTTAAATCTTTATATATTTTGAACTATATCCCTTTTTTAGATAATGTTTCAAATATATATTTTTACCATAAAATATAATATGACAAATGCTTAAATAATTATAAACTAAGATGCTGTGTTAGAGTGTAAGCATAATGAATTAATTGTGATAAATTTGAGAATCAGACAATAATTTCTGGATGAGGTACTACTTTTTTGGAGAAGATTTTTAAAATTAATGTATTTTTTAAATGATATACATATATATGGGGTACAGAGTAATATTTCAATACATATGTATATACAATTTGTGTTGATCAAATCAGCATAATTATCATATTCATCATCACAAAAATTTATCATTTCTTTGTGATAAGAACATTTGAGCTCCTCTCTTCAAGCCACTTGAGAACATACAATAAGTTATTTTTAATTACAGATGCCTAGCTCTACTGTACACCACTAGAACTTATTTTTCCTATCTAGGTGCAATTTTGTATTCATTAACCACCCTCTCCCTTTTTCTTCCTTCCCCTCCCATTCCCAGCCTCTAGTAACTATCTATAATTTTATTCTCTACTTCTAAAAATTCAACTTTTTTCTTCTTAATTTTTTAGCTCCCACATATGAGGGAAAACATGCAGTGTTTATCTTTCTGTGCCTGACTTATTTTACTTAACGTGTCTTCCAGGCGCATCCATGTTGCCAAAAATGACAAGATTTCATTCTTCATGGTTGAGTAGTGTTTCATTGTGTGTGTAGAAACCACATTTTCTTTATTCGTTTATCTGTCAAAGGACATCTAGGTTGATTACATATCTTGGCTATAGTGAAGAGTGCTACAGTAAATATGGGGGTGCAGATATCTCTTCCATTTGCTAATTTCCTTTCCTTTGGATAAATACCCAGTAGTGGGATTGCTGGAATATATGGTGGTTGTATTTTTAGTTTTTTGAGGAACTTCCATGCTGTTTTTCATAATATCTGTACTAATTTACATTCTCACCAACAGTGTACAGAGTTCCCTTTTCTTTGCATAGAAGAGAAGATTTAAAGATCTATGTGGAAATAGAGGGAAGGGAATATTGAGCTTTTCCTCAGGGGAAAAGAGTGCTTAACAGGCTAATCAATAGCTTAATTGTTTTTCTCCACTGGGATTTTTAACCCTACTTTCCTCTGTTTAATAAAAAATTCAAAGTGTAAGGTAAATAATAAAGGAACTAGTTGAGTCTCTTAAATGGTACAGCAATAATCTGTTATTGTGACTATTGTTAAAAAGCAAAGTCACCAACTCTTGGTGTTTGCTCTGGCTTAAGCCCTAAGTGTCAACTCTGGAACATAATAAGGAACATGCTGAAGATGCAGTTTTAAGCTTCTGTTGGTTCTTTGATGTAAATGCCCGGTTCCATTGTGTAAAACAGTAGCTGCCTTCTTCTCCCCCACCACCTCCCTTTTTTCATCTTCTTCCTTTTCATTTATGGTCAGTCATGTTCTGGATAACATGCATAGAAAAGATTAAGGCAAAGAAATACGATTTGTTCTTCAAAAGAAACTAACAGGAATATTCACATTTCTTCAGTGACTTGGGAAAAATCTGTGTTTAGGTTGCCAGAGGGTCATAAGAAAATAAGTTCAGAAACTAATTTGTAGTTACAATTTTTCCAATGGAACATTGCAGAGTGAAATCAATACATGTACTCAAACTACCTGCTTACTGTGATTTCAACTCACTATATTTAAGACAATATAGGGCTAAGCCTGGGAACCAACCAACTCCATTTTCCCTGCAGAGGACATTTTGTTAGTTTTCCACTCCTCAGTCATGAGATCCCCAGGTCACATGATTACCCCATGGCCTTAATAAGAGTGACTGAAAGAACTGGTTAGGCATACTGCCCTGATAAAATGAACTGAGATAAGAGGGGAACAAATATTTAATGAGTTACAAACCCCCTTCCCCAAGGCTTGTTAAAATATAACTGTTAGCTTTGTTTAAAACTTATTATTATCTCCCTATTCTTTCTTTTCCTGTAATTGTAAAAATTAAATTACAGATTAACCTTAATACCCTTTTAGGAGTTACACACAAGATGCTTTTGGAACCGATATTCCTCCCTTGACAAGAAATCATCAAAGCAAGATGCCATGTCAATTGAGGAACTTCTTGCCTAAAAAACCCTTTCCCAACTTCCCCCAGGCAGCTAGCCTGACTCCTGCATGTGCACAAATCTTCAAGGTGACTGTTACAATGACCCTCCTGGGGTAGCAATAATGAGCAACACCACCATCTTGGACCTACTGAGCAGGTGCAAGGACCAAAGCCCTAACTGAGCATGTGCCCATGACACAATCAGAAAGAACAGAATGGACCACCTCCAGAGGCTCGCAATAATGATACTGGCCTGCACCCCTTGCCCTCTTGCTCTATAAAGGGCCTTGAACAGCTCCACTTGGGTGATACCTCCCTAATGCGTAAGTCTATCTCCTCTTTTAATAAACCATTGCTTGTTTTATTGCTGGGTCCATTGTTCATTTCTATGACAGTGAGACCCAAGAGCCTAATTTGGTAATATATTTACAAGGCTTTTCAAGAAAAAAAAAAGGTAGCTAGCATATGGTAAGACATGGATAATAGAGACTAAAGCATCTTTTAATGTTCTAGGTTGTGAGTTATTTAATAGGCAGTACTTAGATTTAGTTAGAGATGAGTGCCATAATAGTTATTCCACACTTCTAATATGTATATTTAGAAACAGCTGAATGATTTTAGCCTGTTAATAACCATCTGTATGTACCTTTATCTCCAACGTATTTCATGCAGAGAACACAATTCTGTTCATATGTTTCATTTGACTGAACTAAAGAAAACAAAATTCTACTGTAGATGTTTAAAGCAAGCATCAGCAAACATTTTTGGTGTGGAAATTCTGGTCCACTTCTGTGTTATACAGGTATTGTTATAACTAGGATTTATGAAATACCCATTTCAGTGAACACTTTTTCAGTACCACACTCTCCCGAGTGAGCCACGGGCTGGCCCCAGTGAACACTTTTTGATGGCTTCTTAACATCACGCTCACCCTCTCTTTTACTGACAGTCCTCATTTCTATTTAGAGGTTCTTGTGGTTCTGGGGAATCTGACTGCACACCTGGTTCCTGGCAAAGGAAAGGAGAACACGTAACTTCAGCTAAGCTAATCAGGTCACTTATTCAGGCCACTCCATTCCACAGTAATACAGGCATGTGACCCGAGCAGGTCCAGTTCCAATGAACCTCAGGATATATGTTTGCATGCTAGTATAAACATAGGGCTTACTTCTCCCTCCTCTGGAAGGTGGGTTATCTGGATATGTCACCTGGGATATCCATTTTCATAGTCACCACTGTTATACTTAACAATCTTTCTTTCTTGAAATGCTTCTAATCAAACTTTTGCTCCTGTAACTCCACATAAACTCCCTTTCTCAAGGTCACTAATGATCTCAATTCCTAGTCTTCCTCTCTTACGTGATGTATTAACAGCATATCCCTTGTCTTTAAAACATTTTTTTTCCCGTTTGCCTTCCCAAAAAGACTTTTCCTAGACTTTCTCATGCTTTAAAGGCTCCTCTTTGGTCTTCTCTCAGAACTTGTAATGTGGTAGTACTCTGGAGCTATCTTTACACCTTTTCTCTTTTCTGTTTATGCTCCATGATCTCATCCAATCTCACAACTTTGGTGTTTTTTTATCTATCTATTTATTTATTTATTTATATTCATTTATTTTATTGAAACATGATTAATTATACATATATGTGGGGTACAGGGCTGATTACCAGTATTCGTGTACAACTTGTGATGATCAAATCAGGATAATTAATATATTCATCATTGCAAAATGTAATAATTCTTTGTGTCCATTAACCAATTTTTCCCTAATACCCCTCCCACACTCCCACCTCTAGTAACCACAGTTCTGTGGTCTCCTTCTGAAAGTTGTGTATTATTATAATTGTTTGTTTGTTCTTTCTCTCTTTTTTTAGCCCCCATTTATGAGTGAGGACATTTGGTATTTCACTTTCTGAGCCTGGCTTATTTCTCTCCACATAATTTTCTCCAGGCTTATCCATGTTGCTGCAAATAGCAGAATTTCCTTTTTTTTTAATGGCAGAGTAGTATTCCATTGTGTATATATATATGCCACATTTTCCTCATCCATTCATCCATCAATGGACATTTAGGTTGGTCCCATAGCCTGGCTGTTGTAAATAGAGCTGCAATAAACATGGGAGTGCAGGTATCCCTTTGACATGAAGATTTCCATTCTTTTGGATATATACCCAGTAGTAGCATTGCTGGATAGTATGGTAGTTCTTCCTGTAGTTGTTTGAGAAACCTCCATACTGTTTTCCATAATGGCTGCACTAATTCGTGGTCCCACCAACAGTGTAGAGGGGTTCCTCTTTCTCTGCATACTCACCAGCATTTGTTATTGTTTTTCTGATAACAGCCAGTCTAACTGGCATGAGATGATATCTCAATGTGGTTTTGATTTGCATTTCCCTGATGATTAGTGATGTCAATCTCACAACTTTGAATAATTATATTTATATGCTGAGAATTCTCAAAATTATATCTTCACTCTGGAGCTCTCCCCTGAACTCCAGACTTCAATATCCAACCACCTACTCAAAATATCCACTTGGTCACTTGAAAGGCATGGACAACTTACCCAAAACTGAACTCTTGATGTTCCTACCAAACCTAATCATCCTCTAGTTCATGAAATAGCAATTCCCTAATTCTAGTTTTTCAGTCCAAAAACCTTCAAGATACCCTTGATTCCTCTCTTTCCCTTACATTCCACATCAGATCCATCAGTGAATCCTGATAAGGCTCCAATCAAAATATATCCAGAATCTTATGCTTTCTCATCGCTGCCCAGCAACCACGTTGTTCTAGTTACTGTCATCATGTGTAATATTTGTTGTACTTTTCTGCCTCTTACTCCAGCTCTTGCCTGCACGTAGCCTAAATCTCACAGCACTAGAGTAATTCTGTTAAAACATTGAATTATGTCACGCCTCTGTTCAAACCCTCCACTGGCTTCCAGCTCACTCTGAAAACAAGCCAAAGTCCTCACAGTGGCCCACAAGGCCCTACATCATTTGTCTCTCACCCCTTAATTCCCTGACCCTCTGTCCCACTATTTTCCACTGTGCCTACTCACCTCTCACAGTGCCAGCCTCCTTGCTTTTCCTTCAACTTATAGGCACCCTCCTATCTGAAAAATTTTCACTTTCTCTTCTATCTTTGGAACTTTCTTCCAAGGGATTCTGCATGGTTCACTCCCTTACCACTGTTCAGATCTTTCTTCTAATGTGATCTTTTCAGAGAGGACTTTCCAGACTGTCCTGTCTCATACTGTAACCTCCTCCTGGACCCCAGGAATCCCTTAGCCCTACCCACTTTATTTTTCTCCTTAGGGCTTATTATCATAAATTATATGTTTTAGTAATTTATTCTTTTAATTGTCTATCTCCCTTCCCTAGAATATAACACCATAAGAACAAGGATTTTTTGTATTGTTTACTTATAAATTCTTAGCCCTGGTAGTAGTGCCTGACACATAGTAAGTACTACATGATGAGAGATCAAATTAAAACAAACAAAAGACAACAACAACAACAACAAAACAAGAACAAAAACTCTTTGTGAGTCTTGGCCTTGCTTGTATGTGTAGCTTCAGTAGGAAACATTCTCCCTTTGATCACCAAAATATCCCCTCCATTTTTTGAAATTGTTAGGTCTTAACTTAAATAGAGGCTTACATACTTATTATAGAGTAATAATCACAATAGAATTCAATACTGTGTAAAATGTGATACAATTTTTTAAAATAGAATATTGGTGGGTCACATGCTTATTGACAGCCTAGTTTATTAGTGCTCGGCTGTTATTTGTAAGAGCTGTGACTATATATAATAATCAGTCCCTCAGAAGAAATAGGCCCATTGCTTCTTGGCTCTCAGGGCCCCATCACTCCATGGCTGGCTTTCCTAGGACATCTGAGGCAGCAGGAAGAATACCCAGTCCCATGCCTGTGCTGTTATATCTGCCAACATCCACGGTAAAATTTCTATTTGTCTCTTGACTAGACAGGAAGCCTCAGTTTCTCACAACCAGAAGACTGTTGCAAATACTAACCAGCCCATCTGGTTCTCCGCCATCAGACCTGTGCTCTGCCTAGAATGGCGAGAAGCTGTATCCTTTCACCCCTTGAGTTAGATATCTTCTTAATCTTTGAGGTCTGGCCTTGGGAAGCTGGGAGGTGATATTAAATCTTACTGTTTTATTCCTTTCATGCTGTCGTATAAAAATTCACTCACTGAGAAGATAAATAGCTTGTTCTTAGTTTCATACTTAAAACCATAAATTAATTTTTAATAAGATTACAACATAGTGTACAGGTAAATTTAACAGATGGAGGAGGACAGAATTGATAGGGCTGGAGAGAAATGAATCTGATTACTCAATGACATCAAAAACCTTTGGTTCCGATGTTTGCCTACTTTGGGACTTTTTAGTCACACAAGTCAGAAAATGCCCTTGTATTGTTTAAGTCATTTGGGGTTGAGATTTCTGATTTCTGCAATAAAAGCATAATAAATGATATATCTATATACTTAACTAAGGACATAAAGTATTCTGAATTTTACAGATTTATGGGTTATCTACTACATATATTAAATTCAGCAGGTATGTATTAAAAGCAAGTTATGTTCTATATACTGGTGGCATAAAAAAGGAAAATAAAACATCACATCCTTCTTCCAGAGATGAATAGAAAAGCCTGGGGTGCTACAGCAAGAGGAAACTCCATGCATTCTTACCATGCCATCTGATTAGGGACTCCCAAATAGTTGCATTGTCCCATTGTGGAAAAGAAAAAAGTTGGGAATAGAATTTATAGCCAGTTTATGAAAGGTTATAATATTTCAAGTTAAATGCTTTATTCTATAGGAGAGATAATCTTTTGGAAGATTTTTAAACAGAAGGGAAACACATAACAAGTATGCTACAGCAAGAACAGTTTCATAGCAGTGTACACGATGAATTGGATTTGGGGAGACAAGTCACAATATTCATAATTAGTAGACCAGTGAATGAAGTTGAATGATATTTGAAGGTGGCTATCATATACGCACAACCCCAATCTTTTTTATTGTTTCAAGCATTTGTAATAAGTCATGGTTGTCAGGCACGTTCCCCTTAAGTCATTTCTTATTAAAGGTTCCCATATAGAATCATACAATAAAAATATAATACTTCTTATGTAGTCTAATAATAATAATAATATCTAATGTTCATATAATATTATCATGAAAAGTTCAGAAATATCATGCAGTGATATTACAAGACTGTGAAGTAATGGGGCAGAAGGTTTTATTTTGACACAAGAAAAACGTGGCTAGTGCTTATTTTATCCCAGAAAAGACTGAAATCAGTAGTTTCTCAGCCACTCTTCACCTTGATTCAGTGACCTGCAAGTGTACCATAATCAGTCTTTCCTGCTTTTTTAATTGGTGGAGCAGGCTGGCTCCACCCTATTAATCACTTCATCTTGACTGAACTTCTTAATTATCGCTTCCAATTTCAATCAGAAATTTGGCAAGTCAGTACTCTAACTCATCACTGCAAATTGCCAGTAAAAATATTGAACTGAATTTTCATCCCTGTTAGTAATAATGACCTCCATTAAATGGAGTTTTTCATTTTAGAAAATAATGTAAAATCTACCCACATTGTTTTAACATATTGAGGAGACTGATACCTTCTATGAAGTCGGGGTATTCCAATGCAACTAAGCACATGTGGGACATATTAGAGCCTCAATATATAGTCAATACATGTTTTAATGAAAGACTATCCTGTGTTCACCAGACCTATGCATAATGGTGCTGGATATCCAGTGTGTGTTAAATATAAATTGCTATATATTAGTGCCCAAACTTGCCTTTTAATTTCAATGTTCTTGTTCCATCAAATATATTATGGTATGTTCTTTAAATTAAATTTTTAGATATTTTTACTTTCTCTTTCAATTTTACATGCAACAAACATCCGATACATTCAAAACTGACCATTTTGAAATAAAAAATACAGTATTAAAGAGAGAACATGAGAATCCACTAAACTCTACTTTCATGACTTCTTTGTTTCTTCCCTGTAGTTTGTTTGAGAGGGAAATTGGCATCCTATAAAAGTGATATTTCATGTTTACTAAAGAGGAAGGGATGACAAGTATTCTCTTTTTTATTTTTGATAAATTGAAGAATAGGCGGTCTTCTTTCACATAAAATTGTAGCAAAAAAAATATATTAGTAATTTCTCTGGCAATAAGGGTACTTCCTGTAGTGTCCATGTCAGTCTCACAAAATAGCAATTACTCAGTTTTTAAAATTTATTTACTTACTTGCTCATGTATCCATTTATTAAATTATTACTCAGTAGCTAATGTCAAGCAGAGTACTGGGTGGTAAATACTTAACAGAGGACTAGTTATACACACCAAGTGAAATAATGAAATTTAAGGAGAGCCTAGCAGGCAATCTTTTAAGGGATTGGTACTTCATAAGGAAATAGATAATAAAGGCAAACATGATTATGGCAGATAAATAAAAAATAATATTTGAGAATATTAGAGTTTTAGTGAAATGATCACTGGAATTGGAGTCAGGGAACCTGGGTTTAGAATCAACATTACACTAATTATCTCTGCAAACTCCTATCTTGGGGTTTTTTTCTGTCTCTCAAAAGTGTGCAGAGTAACAGAACCTCTGAAAGTCCTTTTAAGCTCTGACATCTCATTCTTGCAGGGTAAGTATACCAAAAAATGTATCCAGGTAGGAGAGGTGTTCAGAAGTAACTGAATACAACAAATATTCTCTGAACATCAAATATGGGTCTACAGGGTGCTAAGTGCTTTAGGGGATACAAGAAAAAAAATCATTCATGACTCCAAATAGTTTATATAACCTGATTAGGTTGGGTAGGGCATACACAATTCACATGGGCAGTGATTGTCACAGTTTAAGCATGGGGCCATATTCCAAAGAGTGCCATTCTAACTCTGGAAAATTAAACAGAATTTGATTGCTTTTCTACAGGGGTACAGCTCTTCTGAAGACCTGGGGAAAAAAAAATTTCCATCTGATTACATCTTTCCAGAATCCTTATAGATCTTTTTTTTTTTTTTTTTTTAACCTGAGGAGTAGAAGAAAAAATTACTTATGACCAGTGGAACCTGCTCTCTCATCTTCTTGCTAGTCCCTCCCACTCATTGCCTTTCTATTTTTTTTTTTTTTTTTGGGGGGGGGGTGGTTTGGGATATTTGTAATTGTGGAGGTGGCGAACACTGTAACATGAGGATTTACAGTGAGGTAGACAAGAGAGCAGAATCTCCAGCCTTAGGTCACTGTTACGTGTTTACCATAAGAACCAGCCTTACCCACATGCTTCTGATCATCTCACTCCAAGCAGAAGCAACATCAAGTTGTCACCTTTCCCACTTGAATTCCTTTTATCAAGTTTTGTCACCTGTGAAGGGAGTGAGGTGGCCACTACATATTGCAGTGTCAAAACCGAAACAGGCATAATAATGTTCCTGACTCTCCAAAACGATCATTTAATGATCATTCAGTGAGATGCAGCCATGCTCATGTCTGTAGGATGCTGTGGGTTTGGTATCCAAGTTGGCTCCATGGGATGTCCTAATGGTTTATAGGATTTTAATATACCTCACTTCCCTTTCATCATTCTTTGGACACCTGTTCAAGTAGTCTGTTAAAATTAAGTATCACTATAGAATACAAGGTTCTGGTTGCATTCTCCACAATGCACTGTAGAATGGGACTTTTATTTGCCTTGAGTAAACATTTTCCTATAAATCCAGTCTGGATTGTATTAACACACTGGTAGTGCTGTCATACTTTTGTTGGAAGTCAATTTTGCATTTAAAGAAAAGTTCTAGGTATTTTTCAAATAAGATATTTGTGCACTAAGTACTGCTGAACTTGTTCTTCTGCAATTGATTTTTGAACCTAAATTTCATCTTAGTTACTGTCATATTCCAGGTTTCTGATGCTTGCTACCCTTGATTCTATCACTTAAAGTATTAGCTATCCATTCAAGTTTAGGATGATTATGTCTCCCATTAAGGACTTCTTTTTCACAGTGATGGGGTATTTAGAAGGTTAAACATGTAATAAAAAGGTTGTTTTTGAATATAAAATGAGAGCAAAGGGAAATAGTTTTGAGAGCCATCTCATACAGTTCATGATGAGGCTCATGAAAGAGCTTTGCCCTGTGTGGAGCACCCTCCCCAAATGACTATACTGGAGGCTGCCACATTTGGTGTCTGCCTCCCCTATTCCATGCTTTATGCCAGTCAATCTGAAACTCTAATGCTTAAAACACACATTGCTGTATCTTACCCCCAGTTTCTGAGTCAATAGGTTCTAACAAGTTCCCAGGGGATGCTGATGCTGCTGGTTGGGGGATGACTAATAACCACTGCCTTAGGCAGACATTCCCAGTCTAATTGCAGTCTTTTCTTATTAAGATTCCACTTAATAAATTCTAATTACATTCTAAAAATATCTACAGGAGAGTAAATCTAGGTTACCTTGCATAGGGTTTTTGGACTTCCCAAACATATCAATAGAAATTGATAACATCTCTTGGTTTAACTAAGAAGCAAAATTTTTGTTACAAATTCCTGAGTGGTTGCTCATTGCTAACCCAATGCACTGCCTAACTGCCTGCATGCATAGAAGTCATTAAATAAAAGCATCCAATCAAGGTCAGAATTTTGTGCTGAACAGATACAGAGAACTGTAGATTGATATTTTCCTCTAATTAGAATTTTTTTCAACTAGTTTCAAATATCTGTAATAGCACTAGCAAATAGGCCCCAAGTTTTAATAAGCATTTAATGAAATTCTGCTGAACATTTAGATAAAATAGGTCACACACAGACACACAGATTTATGAGATAAATCTTGATTCATATGCATGAACTATTAAAAAGAGAAACAAATTTAGTTCAGCAAAATTTAAAAAATAATTATGTGTTTCCACAATCCAAGTGCTTCCACAATCCATATGACACTATGGTTCAAGAATGCTAAATTGCTAAAATTGCTTTAAATTGTAAGAATTTCTCACAGATTAATGTAATAATCTGCTTGTCTGGCATCTATTTACATTATACTATTTAATCCTGTTTCATCCTCCTTTTTTATTTCCAATCCCTCATTTATTTCTTCTCTGATCTTTGTTATTCCTGTCCTAATAATTTTGGGTTTGGTTTGTTCTTGTTTTTCTAGTTCTTTGAGGTATAATGTTAGGTTATTTGAGGTCTTTCTTGTTTTTTGATGTAGGCATTTATTACTATAAACTTCCCTCTTAGAACTTTTTGCTGTATCCCATAGGTTCTAGTATGTTGTGTTTCATTTTCAATTGTTTTCAGGAATTTTTAAATTTCCTTTTTGATTTCTTCTTTGACCCATTTGTTGTTTAGGAGCATGTTGTTTAACTTCCATGTATTTGTGTGGTTTCTAGTGTCCCTTTTGTTATTGATTTCCAGTTTTATTCCATTGTGGTTGGGCAAGTTAGTTGATATAGTTCAATTTTTTAAATTTCTTGAGTCTTATTTGTGACCTAACATATGTTTTACTCTAGAGAATGTTCCATGTGCTGCTGAGAAGAATGTATATTCTGCAGCTTTTGGATGAAATGTTCTATAAATATCCATTAGGTCCAATAGGCCTAGAGTAGAGATTAATTCTGATTTTTCCTGGTTAATTTTCTGTCTGGTCATTCTCCTGTTTTTGATACTTTTGGCGAAACTTTGCATCTTGTTTTCACAAGCTTCACCATATTCTGGGATTTCATATTGCTTCACTGACTTCCCACGAAGCTCATGTAATAGCATGGTTATAAGTACCATCTATACAAAGATGTTTCCCAAATGTTTATCTCTGTTCTAGACTGAATCCTTACCTATATATTCAGCTGCCTTCTCCACATCTCCACTTTTAATGTGCCCCAAACTAATCACCTGATTTTGCTCCCAAACATGCTCCCCATGCCATACCATGGTAATATCTTACTTTTCTTTTTTTTCCCTTCTCTTTCTTTCTCTCTATCTCTCTCTCTTTCTTCTTGCATTTGTTTTTCTAAATTGAGGCATACCTTGTGTACAGCATAGTGCACAAAATCTTAATTGTATAGTTCATGTAATGTTTACATATATATATCTAAGTAACCCACAATTCAGAGGACTCCCTCATGCCATCACTCAATCAATACCCCTCAAGGTTTAAACTATTTTTTTTGTCACCATTTTTATAATTACAGAACAGGTTTTTAAGATAATAAAAATGGAAGTCAATAGGATTCAGTCACTAAGTAACTTATAAAATTATGAGGCACTTTATGCCTGACTACCATTGAACTGTGGGTCTTAACTGTCACTTTTTTTTTTGTTTTGCTTTTTGTTTTGTTTTTTAATCAACTAAACCAGTACAGAGGAGATCAAAAAGTCAAAAAAGATAAAGTAAGTAAGAATGGAACTGATTTATTTTTTAATTATATAGGCAACTATAAAATTTGGAAGTTTTGCTTTGTATAATCATTTATCTGGACTGAGTCTAGCTGAGGTCAATTATGAGTACTATAAAAATATTGAGTAAGAATCACACCCATGTGGTTGCTTAGATAAGTTCTTTATTCTAAAAGCTGATTACTTTCATTTAAAAGAAAGGCCATAAGACAAATGTAGATGTCAAGCTTTGAATTCATTTATTATGCAGGTAAAATATCATGTAGTAGGACTGACAATGGTATTACAGCCTTTTCTTTTTTAGTATGCGGTTTCAGGAAACACTCAATTCTCCACTTTGATCCAAAGTTCTAGTGACCTAAATGCTATGATTACACAACTTTAAAAATCCTCAACTTGATTCAATTCATTATAGCTAAAGCACCAAATTTATATCAAAGTGTAAAGTTGTCACCATAGACTATGCTATTTTTGAAAATTATTGCATGGAAGAAATTTGTGTAAAGATCTAGGAAAAAAAATTGCATTGCTGTTTGGGATCAAATTTGCAACTAACATACCTACAATTTTCCCCTGGTGTGTGTCAGTTACATGATGCAGACCTTCTGCACATAGTCCTACATGACCTGCACTGGGCATTTTAGTAAATTTTGTTTTCACATTGGCAAGTAGCCTTGCACTTTTCCTTGACCAATTCGTGTTCACAGCCAGCTGTTTTCTTCAAGGAAGCACAGTTACTAAGGAGATCTTCATACTCGCAACTATTGGCTGTAACAGAAACAGATTAATTACCTCACTGTCATTTTCCTCAGTAGCAGCAAAACAATCCACACATTCAAAGTGCATGAGAGAGGAGGTAGGAGTGAACAGACAAATTAGCATCATTTACACTATGATGGACCTTTCATATCTTGAGGGGAACATGAGTTAACTGAGCTCACTGATTAATCCATCACTTTTCTAGTTTTAAATTTAGTGATATTTTCTAAAATGAATTGACATACAGTTTTCCCTCAGCTTGCAGAGTAAAATGAATGTTAATATCTCTACACCTACAAAGTTCAATATGGGAGCCACTAGCTACATGTAGCTATTTAAATCTAAATAAATTAAATTAAAATTTTGTTCCCTTAATCTTACTAGTCACATTTCCAATGTTCAGAGGCCACATGTGACTAGTGGCTAAACTTACAAATGTTGATAGAGAACATTTACATCATCTCATACTATTGGACTGTATGACTTTGCACTCCAATGTTTTTTTTCTTTTCTTTTTTTGAAGTAAATGATCTTTATGGGTGGATACAGATGTAAAACAAGGACAGTATGCCCTTTTTTCTTTTGATGTTTCTAGTTAGATGTCCCCTAGGCATCCCAAACTCAACAAATCTCAAACTAAATTCATCATACTACCCATAAGGCTGACAATTTTTGAGTATGGTGTCCCTGCATCCCTCCAAAGTCTCAGTGAAATGGGCACTCCAACCAGTCAGCAGTTTAATTCAGGAACTGGAATCAATCTGAAAAACTTTCCCTCTTCTTTTGACCAGCATTCAGCCAGCACAAGTAACAAACACTGACTATTCTACTCTCTGCCTCTCAAATCTGTCAGTTTTTCTTCATTCGTTTTGCCAGCCCTGCAGTAAAGACAATATTTTTTTTTTAAACCCACATTTTTCAACAGTTTCCTAGCTGGCTTCTATCAGATTGTTTCTGCATACTATTGCCAGAAAGCTCTGACCTTGTCGCTCTTTCATTTTAAATCTTTCAGTTGAGTGCCAATAGGATGATTTTCAAACATAGCAAATAGCATCCAGCAGAAGTATAAGCATTCAACTTTTTTCTTTTCTGGTTGAATTACTGATTTGATATCAGCAATAGTTTGAATTATTGCTATACAATTGGGTCAGAAAAAATGCTAAGTAAAGGTGAATGCAGGGCTGGCTGGTTAACTATGGTTGGGGCGTGGTACTGATAACACCAAGGTCCAGGGTTCAAGATCCCTGTACTGGCCAGCCACCAAAAAAAAAAAAAAAAAAGAAAAGAAAGAAAGGGGAAAAAAAGTGATGAATGCATTTGAAAGGTAAAAAACTCTCTTCATGAGTGGGTGAACTCTATTATTCATAATAGTTTTAATACAAATACCCCAACTAAAAAAAGCAACAGCTATTTTAACTTCTACGCATGATAATTTTAAAAATGAAATACATGACATTTATTTTATTCTCTTCTTCTGCAATAATAGGTTTGTGGGTTCTGTGAGCCAATACTATATACAGATTGGATTTTGTCATTAAAATGTGCACAAAAATACTATTATACAAGTTATCTTATATATTATATTTATCATATATTTATATATTTATTTCAGATATTAAACATCATATATTATATATTACAGGGAAAGTGATCATAAAGACAAACACTATGATTCTAATTATACTATAGAAGTGAGAAAATCAGCTGATGAACTTATTAGCACAAAAGAAACACCAATATTTGGTGTGCCTACCTAGATACAGCCTTAACATGGTCTCTCACTAAGAATTATACATTTTGATTCTTTTGAAATACCACTATTGATATAGTGATGGTAACTTTGATGAGATAAACGATTTACCAGAAAGGAGCACAGTTAATATTAATGGGCTCTGCATAGTCACAAAAACACATTGATGGTAGATGTTCCATTATGTTACATATGGTAATATTTTTTTCATGACAAATAATATATATATACTAAAGTAAAATAATGTTTATATAAACACACTTTATTAAGCATTTTTTGCATAAATACATTATTTAAAATGTTTACTTTAGGAGATTTAATTCATTGAAAAAAAGAAAATATCAACTTGTAACACAATAGCAAATGAATCACTTCAAACTTACTGCATAGTCCATTGTCACAGTTACCAGGGCAACTGGCACAAGGTCTTCCTTGTTGGTAAGGGGTATTCTTCCTACTCACACTATTCCCACTGAAATTTGAAATACACAATATCAAATATTTTCACTTTTAATTTTTCACAGTTTATACTCCAAAGGCAGCATTAATGTTTTTAGTATGTCAACAGAACTAAAAAAATTATAATTTCCAATGTGTAATTCAGATAACTATCAACATTAAGAAAATGCTTCACACATTGACCCATCCCCTTGGCCATATTCCACAAGCTGAGCGACTAAACAGTGGATAACTAGAGTCTAAAGTTTTCAGAGTGTACTTCAATGTGGCAATATCCTCTTCATCTTCCAGTAAACTCGGTCAAATTGCTAAGGCAGTGCCCAAGAAGGTGCCAGCTAGGAGTAAAACGTACACTGGAGAGACAGGAGAATATCCTGGGGGTACGGAGTTGTAGAAGGGAAACAAACACTCCATGTTACAAAACCATTCTATATTTGAAAGATTAAAAATACCGTAATTTCTCTAATATGAACTAGGAACAATAAAGCCCCAGCACATTTTTAAAAAAATTCTGAATGGAGGTAGTAAGTTTTGAGTAGTTAGTGGTGTATGTGTTTAGGAAGGTTTGTGAGTTTCCAGAGGTGGCATGTGTGAGATTTTTATGTTTACCAAAAAAGGAATGTTACTTTAAAAAAAAAAAAATGTTTTGATAAACATCAATATCCAGGGTGTGAGAGTCTTACAGTGACTAACCTGCAACTCCCTGATGATCATTATCTTATTGGCCACTTTATTCATCTGAGAACACACGGGAGTCCACATCTCAGTAGTGCCAAGTAGGACGAGGTCCCAAGGCAGTGCAGCTGGATGTCTGTCTCCTCACACAGAATATGGCTGTGTGTGTGGGAGCACTTGAAAAATTGTGAAATAGATAGAAAAGTGCTCTGGAAGTTCTCTCTCCCCTGCTTTCTCTCATTATTCCCTCCAACTGTCACTTTGAATACCTGGTTCCATCTTGCCCCCTGTGAGGGCCAGGCAGTGAGTTTGGATGCCTTCTCCTAGGGCTTTTCAATTCTCTCTACTAAATCCTAATAGGTTCTAGCAAGAAAATGACTTTGGAAGTCATAGTTTTCAAAATGGAACCTTACATCACCTGGGCTATCCATAGTCTCAAAACAAATCCTGCAGGAGGATTGGTTTTGGGGACCAAGTGGTAACGAATTTCAAATGTTAAAAAAAATTAAAACTAACGCACATATTGTAAATATGTCTTCAATATATCTGTAGAAGTTTTTGGATAACTTCAGACATATTGTTTGATGAAGAGGCATGTTTCCTGCTATAGATAAGGACCTTACAAGGTAGTTATGGAGTTTACTGCAAAAAATCCTGAAAAGCCAAGACTTAGGAATTTTTTAGAATATTGGGGGCTGGCTGACTAACTCAGTAGGTTAAAGTGTGGCCTTGTAACACCAAAGTCAAGGGTTCAGATCTCCATATTGGCCAGCCACCAAAATGAATGAATGAATGAATAAATGAATGAATGAATGAATAAATAACAAATAAATAAATAATAGATAAATAAATAAATAAATAATAAATAAACAAATAAATAAGTGAATAAATAAATAAATAAATAATAAATGAATGAATGAATGAATAAGTAAATAAATAATAAAAGCAGAATAAAAAATAAGAATACTTTGTGGATAACTTCAAACATATTGTTTGATGAAGGGGCATGTTTCCTTCCCCTTCAGGACCTTGCAAGATAGTCATGGAGTTTTCTGTAAAAAATTCTGAAAAGCCAAGACTTAATGATTCATTTTGGGGGGCTGAAAAGGGCTTTTTTCACACGGTATACCTACTCAAATGTATAGCATCTATGGTTCAAAAGCTCTGTGTTAAGCTGATAAGGACACTTAAGGTACCCTCCTGCCATCTGGTGATGGGTTGAAAGAACCTGTGAAATCTGGAGTTTTAATAAACCTAATCTTTATTGGCAAGATGGTCAATTTAAAAAAAGAATTGAAAATAAAAGGGCTTTTAAAAAAAAATGTAAATACATTAAAGAGCTCCTGAAAGCCTTTGAGGCCCCCCCAAATGAATCATTTGTAATGTTAATAAGTGTTTGTTTGTGTTTGTTTGTTTTTAGATAAGCAGGAGTAAGAATATTTGAGCAGAAAGGGACATAATCACAATATGTCTGACCCCTACTTGCTATCCCACCAGTACCTCTTGCTTAACTAATCAAGCTTCTACACTCTTAGAGTGTGAAATCAGCAAGAACTGATGAAGCCAGTTCTAGAGAAATGCGCACTACACATGCTCACGAAGTAACTCTGACCCGAGAGCAAGCCAACTGAGAGAAAAGACATCATTTTATAAATGAGGAACCAGAGCTTCCAATTTTATACTTGGAACCGACAAGCTGCTCTCTTCTCTGAGAAGCTGAATGTGTCTCAACCTTGAAAACATTTCCAAACACTTATTTCCCCACCCGCTTTCCTGAAATATGCTTTTTATTCTGGTTTAATATATAAGAATTTTTAAATATTAAATTTCAGGTGGAATTATTAGCATTAAACTCTAAAGTGTGTACTTACGCAGGACAGTATTGGCAAACATAGTAGTATTTTAGACTATCTTGATTGGGACAGTAGGCAATTCCACATCCAATGAGGTAAGACGAATACCAAACAAGCTACAAATCCATAATGGAATAAATACATGAAAGCACATTAGGAAAAAGGAAAAATATCAAAAAACAAATAGTAGCAAATGCAAAACTGAAAAATGTTACTGTTGTAGTTTGTAGCCATATACCTATTAAAAATATTATATTATTGAATCAAAGTCATAAACTTATACAATATTAAATTTCCATGTACAGTCACCAGTTCATCATTTATAATGTAGAAACAATGCAGAGTATGCTTCCCTACCAAGAGTTTGGCAGACTATGAGTGAAAATGACAGCTCTAGGTGACATACCAGTCAAATGCCAAGACTGTATTATACCTACGCAGGCTCTTCCCCCAAATTGAAGATTGAAATCTGTCATAATGTGGAGAAGCTCTCTATATTAGAAAATTTGTGGGCTGAGCCCGTGGCGCACTCGGTAGCGTGCTGCGCTAGCAGCGCGGCGACGCTCCCGCCGCCGCGGGTTCAGATCCTATATAAGGATGAGCGGTGCACTCCCTGGCTGAGCGCCGGTCACGGAAAAAAAAAAAAAAAAAAAAAAAAAAAAGAAAATTTGTGACAGAGGTATTTTCATCCATTCCTCTTACCTGAGTATAATGTCCAACCATTGCATTGGGACTCTTTGATCCTACACCATAGACAAAATCTAGACTTTCATCATACCAGTTTTGGATTGCATTTGACCAGGAAGTGGGATCACTTGACATATAGATATTCTCACCGCATATCCTACCTAAGAAAAAACGGATCATTCATGAGGAAAGCAATAAAACATGCAATGGCAAAAGAAATTGACTACACAAACAAAGACGCTGCCCTTCCAACACAGGGCCCATAGTGACTAACTGTTGACTAATAAACAGGAAGGTGCCTCAGTTCCTTAGCTAGAAAGCTGATTAGAAATCAGAACTGCCTAACACACTGAAGCTGGCCTGAACACACAAAGCTCTGAGTAGGTTGAGAAGACTTTGTTCTTTAAAAAAATCCTTCTCCCTCTGGATTGTTAAAGATGCATTTATTTACATGCTAAATTCTTTGTGTGTGTATGCCTCCTCTGCTCTTAGCTTTGTATTGTAAGCTTGTTAAAGACAGTAATCAACACCTACACTTTCTGTCTTTATAAAATATTTATGATTTCGTGTAAAATTTGAAAAAAGGGCTTTATGGTCAGTCATGTAAGAGTCCCAATCAAGAAATAAGTGACACCAGGAGGAATGATGGTTTTCAAAATTTATGAGTCTTCCTTTAACCAGGAAGTCAGAATGTCATAGCCCAAATCCTCCTCAGAGAGTTAGACAAGAAGTGCCTTACAGTCAAGAAACACTTCCCTATTTTTTGCAAAGCCTCATTTAATATTTACATTTTAGTAGCTTAAAATGTAATGTCTACATGTTGCTTAAAGAGAGTATAAAATATTCATAAATATCTCTTATAATGGAGAAGGAAAGAAACTAAGAATCTAACAGTAGACTTGGGTCTTCAAGACCATTTGTTTCAATCTCCCACTGAATTCAGTTATCTCTCTTCAAAATTTCATTATTACAGCATCGATAATATATAACAATAGTTGACTGAAAAACACATAGATTATTCACTACTTTCAAATTAGGCTTGCCCAGCCCAGCGACTACCACCGAGCCACTGCAGGAAGTGCCCCAGGCTCTCCTTAGCTGGTTCGGTGGGAGGTCAAGGGCCTCAGCCACGCCCTCCTGACACGGGCAACCAGCACAGAGATGTCCACCGAGCAGCAGCAAGAAGGGTCCTGGGTTCCCGAGCTGGGGGGTGGGAGGGTAAGGGCTTTTGCCACAGCCCCCTGACATCTGTACCCAGCCTGGCAATGACCAAGCCACCACCTGAAGCCCCTCAGTCTCCCCTGTGTGGATGATGGGGCTGCCACAGGCCTTAATCTCATCCTTCCTCCTTTCTCCTTCTTCCACCACATTTCCCTCCCCTTTCCCCTCTCCCCCTCCCTTCCAACTGCTCTGCAACAACATCCTAGAATATAAAAAAATAATATTATTAAAATTAAAAAAATTTTAAAAACCCAAAAAAACAAATTGGGCTTGCCTACATGTATGTCATTCTTGATAAGTAAATATTTTATGTAAAGTTCATGCACATAAGTTTTTTTCCTCTCATAGTTTTTATAATCATTAATATGTCTTTTTTTTATTAGTCTAATATAGTATTCTGTGCATTGTAAGCACCCAGTCTATACAAAATACTTGACTGCCTGATATAAAAAAATTTAAAAATAAACACTTTCAAAATATTTATTTTTTTGTAAAATTTAAATATGATAAAATGTTGATATAATTTAAAAGGGTTTAATATTTTAGAACAATACTCAGAAACAACTCAACATAACTTTAATATATTTTATGAATACAAAAAATAGATTTTTATACACTCAACAGCTACATAATACCACAAAAAAGGCAGTGGGTTAGAAATCAGAAAGCCTGGTTAAAAATCTCTAGTATGGTACTACTTCAGGTTGTGTCCTTGGGTAAGTTACTTTCCTCCCACATTATGGTTTTCTAATTTTTAAAATGCAAAAAGATGATGTATGACCTGCTTTACTCATGAGATGGTTGAGAGGAGCAAATGAGATACTGTGTGAGACATTATTTGTATAATGTAAACAACAAACAGGCATAAGATTGTTCTTATTATAATTATCTCTATACAGATACTTTGACTTTAAAAAGGCAGTTGTATAAGCAACATAGTCTTCTTAATGCAATGTCCTACAATGGATCATTATTATTTTATTTGTTCATTTATTCAACAAATATTTACTAATTTACATATTTACTAATTTACATACTTGTTTTTCGTTCCTCAGGATCACTATGTTGTAAGGTGCACTTGTTTGCCCACTTTTGGGCATTGGCTGTTGCTTCTCTGCTCCATTGCTGAACACCATAAGAAAAAAAAAATACACTTAATATTAAACCACAATGAAGCATATGCTTTATAATCTGATTGATAGATTGACTTGCAATACTTTAAAACTTGTGTAAATGTATTACCTAATTATCATGGATATTACAATGTCTTTTTGTTTATTTTGTTTTGTTATGAGTACAATCTTTTTACTTCATAATATAGAAATGTACTGTGATGAACTCTTGAAAACAAAAATGATCTTAACTACCTGATTTAGAAAATTCAAAACTGTCATAAGAGAAAAGATGCAGGAAAAAAAAAAAAGAGGAAGGAAAAAACTTAGAACTTAATGAGTTTTGAGCTTGATTTCAATCTCCCGTAACAAAGTCTGTCAAAGGAACTGAATGATAGTTACATATTTAACAAGTTACACAATATATTTAAAGATTATTATACCCTAAAAGGATTATGTAAAGTTAATGTTTGATTAAAATATTTATATCAATGGTGCTTTGCAGACTGCTTAATAGCTTTGTTTTGTTTTGTTTTGATTCTTTAAAAAGACCAACGAAATTTGCAAACCCTTATCTAGACTGACCAAGAAAAAAAGAGAGAAGACAGAAATTACTAAAATCAGAAATACAGCAGGGGCATGGTAGAGCAGTTGCTTCTTCTGTTACACTGGAGTGGGCTTTGAGAGAGAGATGTCCTCTTCTTTTTCTGGTCCTCACTGGTGACTCTCCTTGTGTCACTGCAGTTGGGTGTCTAGTGGGCCACGTGCACTGTAGCTGTGGTTACTGTTGTGGTGTCAAGCACTTTTGCCACAGCAGTGGCTGTGGCAGTGGCTGTGTTGGGCCTCCTGCGAGGAAGTGGTGTTTTCAGTGTGCTCCATGACTGTTTCCCATTGCGGGATGCTGCCCTTGGCTCCTGCCTTAGGACCTTGGGCGCACTCATTTGTTTTTGAGCATGTCTTTATCTGCCCTGTGCCAATTTTTGCACAAAGTCTATAGGTAATGTGTATAAGGAGGGAAATATCTAAGATGATAATATCTGACTATTTATGATAGCACAGCAGCCATGCCTAAGATTTTTAGTAATGGTGGTAATCTAAATATTAATAAACACCGAAATATTCTAACTATATTGTAATAGTAATAGCTAACCTAGATTATTCTCAATTCCATTTGTAGCCCATTGCTTTCATGTGGGAGATAACTCAGCTTACAGGGACTTTGCCCTGAGAAGTGGGCTTTTATTTACAATAAATGATAGACACTGATTCTGAAGGAAAGAGAATTTCTTGATTTTAGATTAGGAAAGATAATGATTAAAAAATATGATGATTTCACAATGGATGCCCAAAGGTTTGGTTTCTAATTCTGCCTTCCCAATTCAATAACCTTGTAACCCTGATGAGTTATTTAACCATTTTTAAAGCAAAAAAAAAAAAAAAAAAAAAAAGTCCTCCACATATAACAGTTCAAATAAAATAGTAAAAATAGAGACAGAACCTTGTAAACTACAAAAGTTCTTAAGAGATACCAGTTTCTAGCTGCCCACACCTTCCACAGATGGTTCCTACCACTTTTCTTACATTACTAACCTTACCATTTTTAGCATGTTGCTGGCAGATGGAGAGACTGATTTCCTTAGTTCATTGTGTTTGTCTACAATCTCCTTCTGCACTTGTGATTGTGTGGTTAACAAAGCAGAAAAGGCTGGATCCTAAAGGAAAATAAAACTAGAATTATTCCTTAACATTTTTGAAAATAGCCTATACTAGTGGGTAACTTAACGGGAACAAAGATCACCTTAAAAAGTGCATAGTATTTTATTATCATGTTATTGTACAAGTATTAAAAGCAAATATTAGTTAAGTATTGCCAATGAAACCGAGCCGAATCTGTGACTTTTAAATAGAAAAGTAGTAGACTGAAGCTTTGAGAATGGGGAATAATTAATGCCATGACAAATTAAAAATTCCTCTGAGGCCACAAATACCAATTTCCGAGTTCAAGGGAGCTATTTATGATTTTCATAGACATATGAGTGATAATACTTTATTACCACAAAGGTCCGTAATAGGAACCTTAAAACATATTCATTCATATTCAATCAGGCTGCAGCACGGTGGGGTGAGGGTGGAGCCCATGACTCATTTTTGAATTTTTGATTTATTTTGATACCTTTGCCTTGACATGGTATCTGCATTAAGAGAAAGAATGTTTAAGCCCAGTTAAAGTGCATGTCTTGCGTTCAGTACTCTAGTAAAACCGTTCTTATTATGTAGCAGATTTTGTGGGGTCACTCAAAAAGACAGATTTGCAATATTAAAAAGACTCCAAGGCAATTTGGAGGGAGCAAATCCATCTAATGAATGGACTACTGGACTATTGCTGACTTTGTTCTTTTTAATAACAGTAATGTAACCAATAAGGTATTAAAGCAGGTGTTGATATTTTTGGTTTATCTTTGTGGCTGTGTGAGAGGGGTTGGAGAGGGGTGGGATAGGGTATATAAATTGTTGGTTCAAGATTTAAGTAATTTTAATACCTAAATTTAACACACAAGAGTGTGATGTTATATGGGGTTGAGCAAGATTTTGAAGTATAAGGTTAAAGGGACAGGCCCCTTACAGACTTTATCTGACACCTTAGGATAAGTTATCCACTTCTCCCCCCATACTGAGTTCCCTTAAGTCTCTCCAAATATTGCAAACATGTTTGACCACATTTTATTGCCATTATCTATTATATGTTCATTTCTCCCTCCTGCTTTTATGTTCCTAAAGACAGTGTCCAATAGTGAATGTCACTGTACCAATAGATCCTAAACAGCTACTGACCCCTAAGTTGGAAAGGACTCACATATTATATACCAGTGGCCGATCTCTGCATTACATCAAAGCATAAAATAACATCCCTGTATGTTTCCTATTAACCTCAAAAACATGCTTAAGGTACTTTTATTTCAAAACATAAAAAGTTGGTTCCTAAGAAAGAAGTAATTATTTCCTGCTTTTTACTCCATCTTGCTTTGTACATAAAAAATATACTGAAGAGATGCATTTTTTTTTTGAGTATCAATAAAGCTTTTAATACATGACTAGAAATATTAAAAGCGTTGAGAATGAAGTGGATAAAATAGAGTATCTATCCATTTTTAAAGAGTTTATATTATATAGGTGGTATGACATAAATAATTATCATACCACATGATAACAAAACTGATAGTAGAGTCCCACATGATAGAGAGGAAGGAGGAATCAATTCTTTTTGCTCAAAGTTAGGGAAGGCTTCATAAAAGATGATTTTGGTGTGGAGTTTCAAAAGATGAATGGTGTTTTCTGGGCATCTTGAGAAGGCACAGAAAATTATACTGGGAGAGCTTGTATAGAGTGTCTGATCAGTAAATTTTTAGTGGTACCAAAGACCAAATAACATCTCACTTTTTAATATTTAGATCTGCTTTTTAAATTAAAAAAAAAAATGAAGACCAGGAGATGGAACAGAGAGGTTAAAGGGAATTGGAAAGGGCAATGAAAGAAGATAGTTTGGGAAGGAAACTAAAAAGACAGCAAATTATTTGAATGAAGCCCTAGGTAATGAATAAATTATCTACACATTGATAATAATTTGATTATTGTAATACAGGGACCATATTTCTGAATGCCCAATGAGGTTTGAACCAAGAGTCAGAATTCTCCAGTCTGAGAAGTCCTAGCTAATCTTGTATGCCCAGAGTTAAAGGAGGGTGTGTGGAAAAAAAGTAAGCAATGACCAACCATACTAATCCTACAACCATTAATAAACACTAACACCTTCAGAGTTAGAAATTTTTTTCAATTTAAAAAACAGGTCTAATTATTCTTACACAGTAACTATGAAAATTATAGGTGGTGATATATGAGTATTTGATGAAGTTGTGCTAATTTAAGTATATATAAATATATTGTTAATTTTCTGTGGGGGTCACATTAAAATAGATTAAAATTAAGGAAATTAGAAAAGATCTTGGGGCAGGAGGGCTATCATTAGCTTTTTAAATCCAGAAACCAGTGCTGTCCATTAGAAATACAATTCAAGCAAGATGTGTAATTTTAACTCCTAGGTGTCCATATTAAAAAAATTAAAAGAAACATATTTTAAAAAAAGAAACAGGTAATGTTAATTTAAATAATATATTTCATTTCTAATGAGTTGAATGGTGGTCCCCAAAAAGCTATGTCCATGTCCTAATGCCCAGAATCTGTGAATGTGATCTTACTCGGAAAAAAAAAAAATCTTTGCACATGTAGTTAAGGATTTTGGGATGAGATCACCCTGGATTATCCAAGGGAATCCTAAATTCAATGACAAGTATCTTTATGAGACACACAGAGAAGAGAAGGTAATGCAAAGATGGAGGCAGAGATTGAAGTGATGCAGCTACAAGCCAAGGAACACCAAACATTGACCTAAATTTATACAAGAGTGTGATGGTATATGTAGAAGCCACCAGAAGTAGGAGAAAGGCATGAAACAGATACTTCTCAGATCCTCCAGAGCGAGTATGGCCCTGCAGATATCTTGATTTCAACCTTCTGGCCTCCATAGCTGTGAGAGAATAAGTTTCTGTTTTGGGCCACCAAGCTTGTGGTAGTTTGTTACAACAGCCCTAATAACCTAATACATGATTTTACTAAATAACCAAAATATTATCATTTCATCATGTATTCAATATAAAAATTATTCATGAGATATTTTATTCTCTTTTTGTTGTTCTAAATCTTTGAAATCTGGTGAATATCTTAAACTGTCTCATTTCAAGTGTCAATAGCCACATGTGACTGGTGGCTACTGCACTGGACAGTACAGTCTCAGCCTTTCATCACAGTAACTGTGTTGAATGCTCTGAACTACTAATGAGAACTCTGTGATGTACCAGACACTCTTGCCCCTTCCAGTCTCAGAGTAGCTTGCCGTCACACAAAGTTGCTGGATAGTTCTAAAAAGATTTTCCATTTTAACCTTACCTTTCCTTCGGTGGGCAGAGATGGGAGCAGCACCGTAAACAGAAGTAACATCACAGGGAGTAAAGCCATTGCTGGAAACTAAGTCAAAGAAAACAAAGGTCTGCATTGAAACAAATAGTACACAGACTTCTGATGAAGAGGGGGAAAACCAATGTAATAATTCTGGTTATCTCAAAGGAACTATCACACCCAAATTTGTTAATGATGTAACAAGAGAATTATTGCCATATGGTACCAGTAGAATCATAGTGGAGCCAACCTTACCTCTGATCAGGACAGTAATAAATAAACTGAAGAACTTGACTGATGCCCTTGAGGTACATCTATAAAGGCTAAGGACATACTCCCTTCTTCCTGCCTGGTTCTGTTTCCCTTACCCCATCAAAAGATAAAAATGTGGACAAAACAGATTCCTTTGGAGTTAATTAGGTTACATTCATTATTCATCTTGATTTTTTGGGAAAGTTTATTTTCAGTGTGTACCATCCTTGATTTGCTATTCTCTATGAAAAGTAGACTTGTTTGTCCTTTTATTTATACCAGACTTTAATCAAGATTCTACGGTTGGGATTACTCATATATAAATGTATAAATACTTTATTAGTGGTTACTTCTCTAATGCAGTGATTAGAAGTTATGTTTATTTTCTTCCTTATAGTTATGTATATCCTCATTTCCCTGTACATAAAAACATACAAATACAATTAATGTACTGAAAATCTAGCCTGTTCAAGTTTGCTCAATCCATGATTTGTTACAAAAGTTGTTTAATATTTTCATTATCTTTATAAAAGACACTCTGCATTTGGTTGCCCATGTCCTTTTCTCAAAGTGTCAGAAAATTCTAGGTCCTTTAGATGAAGCAACAAGATTATTTAGGAAGCACTTGTCTTCCTGCCATTAGTCATAAATTGCTTACTTTGTAAATTAAAGGGGTGCTGCCTTAATTTGTTTCCTGTGTGTGAGATGAGATGGCATTCCCAAGTTCTTGAAGGGAAAGAAAATTACAAGCAATTTATTGATGGTACTTCTGAGGGCTCACTGATTTGTAAAGAGTAGATCATTGATATTTGTTCCATGTATTCTATTGATCCTCAATGGTGTGCCAATAAAGGGAAAGAAATACACATTTATTAATAGTTTATGATAAAATATGATGTATAATTTCACTCTCATACCGTATTGGGTATGACTATATTTTACAGAAGAAGTAGTTAAGGCTTAGAACAGTTAGTTAACCTATGCCAATGATAAATTCTTAGATACTGTCAGAAATAAGTCTTCATCAAATTATGACTTCAAAGTCAATGCACATTGAAAGGGACATAGTTTCATCTAGAAAAAAAATAAGCAGTTGTAGGCACAATGGAGATCCTCCATCCTTATGTTACTGATTCCTATATTAACACATAGCCATATGTGTTAATAGTAAAAATCATTAATATGGAAGCACATACAACATATGCAATATCCATACTTTTTCATTTTTGTATTAAAGGTAGTTCCAATGTAATTGTTTCAAAGTCACAAACATAGGGATTAATTACATTATTTTCAGAATGAAATGTAAAAAAATGTATTAAGTATCAAATTGATATTAATTTTTTTCATGTAATAGTGCTATAATTTACCTTCCTAATTTGAACAAAGTAAAATTAATTGGAGATAATTTTCAATAAAAATTTATCAAAGTTTTGAAAATCTGGTATAAATTTAGTGAATCTATTATTTTGCCCTTGGTAACATAAAAATGATTGACAAAATAAAGTATTCACATTAAAATAAAAGATTGTGGAGCAGGTGAAATATCTGCTTTACCTGTGGGAAGAAGGAAGGTGAAGAGACAGAAAGTTAGAGCAGAATATATATTACACTTATTTCTGTTCTAGCAAATTCTGGTTGTATAAGTAAGTGTAAGACAACAAGATTCTGAAATGGTATTTTTCATACCAATAGCCTCAAGTGTTATTGTCATTTTTCTGAAATTGTTTTTGACATTATTCAGTTCTCACATAACTTTTAACATGAATAGTAAAGCATGTCTGCCTTCTCTCTAAACAGCACGCCCCTCTTCCTAGGCACATTAAAATCTGGATACTGCTTTTTTGGCCTAGTATTTCTACAAGACCACTTAAGACTAATTAATTACTGAGAAGGTAACCAGAATCCTGCCTTGTAGCCAAACTCTTGGTTGAGCTTTCTATGACTTTTGCTTTCTAGTTACCAATTACCTATAACTTATGATAGAGTCTTTGGAAACCATCAGGTCTCGGAAATCCACTCTGAGCTTCAGTTTTCTCTCATCTAAAATGTGGATTATCATATGATCGGTGTGCTTGAAAATTGAAAGGCATAGTATATGTAAAACATCTAATCATATAATAATAAATGGAAATTATTAATATTTTTATTATTATCCTTTGCAATACCTGGTAGGTTACTGAGCTCATAAGATCTTTCCATAATACATGCTGTTTGATTGAATTGCTAATTTCAGAAGTGTTTATGTGACCTGTTTTTCCTCTCAGGTGTCATAGGAAAAAAATTAGTATAATCTAATCAAAGGTTTGACTGTTCAAGGCCTGACTGAGCCTGGAACTTTAGGCTTCTGGCTGCCATTAGGAAAATGATCTAATATCCGGCTGCTGTATCTTTATCAGCTTATTGAAAGATATACACATGAGCCTGAAGATTTTATATAGCTCAGTCACTCAATATGTTTGCATTAGATGATTCCATGATTCAATAGACAGTGATGCCACATACTCCTCTCTTCTACTTTCCTCTCCTATACCCTCACCCGTCCAACCTATAATCATCTTTATTGCATCAAGGAAAATGATGGCACTGTTAGTGAGAATATATACAAGAAAAAGCACTTTTTTCCATTCTCTATGAGGGTATTTTAGTTCTTTAATCCCATATTCACACACAGTTGAAAAGCTGGCTACCATTTTTTTTCTTGCTACTTACTAATGGAAAAGTACTGTGCCCTTTCTTGCAGATGTTTTAAAACCAGGATGACATGGTCTTCCTAGGGTGTCTATAGAAGGAGCATGGTGTATGGTTTCATAATCCTAGAAGAGGGAAATAGAGAATACTTCAAATAAAGACGTGAAGAATACCCTTATAGATAGTATCTATAATCTCTGCCACAAACTTAAAACTTGACTCAACTGTTTAGTATTGTTCTCTAATACTTTACTGTATTTAGTCATCTCACCATTAAGACCATAACCTCCTTCTGAGATCAGGTTGTTTTTCAGTGTCCTTGTATTTTCTTCAATGCTAACAAAAAGGGACTTCTTAAAGAAATCTGATAACTATTGGTTGGCTAACTTCCCCATAAAACCACATTTTATTTTCAAGACTTCCAACTCCTTATCCAGGTCTTCAACCCATATGCTCTTTAAAAGATAATTTCTATAACTAGTCTCTCACACAATGAGCATTGACTACATGGATCTAGGGCTACACCTTTCTCTTTCCATGTTTTTTATCCTGGAAGCCAATAAGTGACATAAAGTCTAAAAGAGTCAGTGACCCCAATTCTAATTGTTATATACAGTTTCTAATATCTGTGCATTCAAAACATTAATAAGAAACTGAATTTCTTAATTTGACCTCATGAAAAGCCAGAATTAGAAAAGACTTCAAGCTTTTGCTGTGACTCAATGGGTTTCATGTAACTAGAATGACATCTTTTAAAGTAGGTAAAGAGTTTCAACAGGGTAAACACAGAGAAGCATTCTGGAAGCCTTTGGTGGATTAGTGCTCAGCAATAAAACTGAACTATCAGTCTGCGCTGAATCAGCTGATGTGCCCTGGAAAGTGCCAGAAGCAGCACGAAGGATGTGCAGAAGTGCCCTACTTCACAGGTCTTTCTCTCCCCTGTCTTCACCCCACCTCCTCGACCATGATCATTTCCAGTTTCCCGGCCTGCTCTAGCATTTACCCTGGCTCCAGAGCTCCAGATCTTGCGGGAGGGAGGGAGCCAGAGAGGAGCTGCTGCTCGCCCCTGATGTTGACTGTAAACTCCCCAGGTCGTTGCATGCGGGTGACGTCACGGGGCTTTATGCCGTCAGCGTTGTCGCGCCACGGAGTGGATTCTGCCCACCTCTTCCATATTCCCCTCCAGGACTGCACAAAGAAAAGCGGAGTTCTCTTCCTGCATTACCGCCACGTGGGGAAGGAAGATTTCAGTTCGAACTCTTAGGCAACACTAACAGGAAGAGGGAGACATTATCAGAATTCGGAATGCCCTAAGGGAGGCTGAAAAAGGGGTTCTCTCTCAGACAAAAACGCCTGAATTAATGAGGTTGAGAATTTAAGAGGGAGAGGTTGGTTAACAGATGCAAAATCACAGCCAGGTAGAAAAAATAAGTTGTAGTGGTCTACAGTAGTGTTAGGCATCTATAATTAACAATAATCTATTGCACTCATATGCTCTCATCACAAGGAAATGATACATTTTTGTGACGATGGATATGCTAATTACCTTATTTGATCATCACACATGGTATACACATATTAAAATATAACTCTGTATCCCATAAATATGTACAATCAATATGTGTAGATTGTCAAGTGAACAGATATGATGTAGGGGGAGAGGAGGGGTGGAGAGGAACGGGTAAAGGGGTATGAAAATCAACTACAATGTATATTGAGAAGTAAAATAAAATTTAAAAAAGACAATTTCAAAGTAAAAAAAAAATACGTGTAGATTAACAAATAAATTAATTTTTTTTTTAAAAAGTAAGAGCGAATTGAAAGAGTCAATGCTCAAATTTGCAGTGCAGTCCCAGTGTGGTGCCAACAGCACACTTGGCTACATAGACCAAATTGGCAGTTTACAAGTTTTCTCATAAACACTTTGTGTTCTTGCCCATCTTCTTCCCTTGGCCAACAGTTCTGTGGTCAGAAAATCGAAGAAGAGTAACAGGAATAACTCTTTTAGGACAATACCCAGAATTTCTGACCCATGGCTGCTGGCTTCAAGTTTAACAGATGCATCAGGCATTGGTTAAAGATGTGTTACCCCTCTCCTTTGAGTAATAGATGCATTTTCTTCTATGCTTAGCTGTTTTCAAGATGCAAAGATAAATTAGTGCATTACGTAGAGGAAGGGTTGGGTCAAAAGACATCAAACCAAGGATTAATATCTATCACATCCTGGCTCTCCGAACCACATGGAAAAAGAAGCTTGAATTTTCTCATTCAAATGTTTCAGACTCACCCGGGTGCAACTGCAGCTTTAATTTACTGCCATGTTTCTTGGTGCTGAGTGCCATTTTCCCTTGCCAGTGCTATAATTTCAAGTGACCAATGCACAGACATTGTTTTTTGGTTTTTTTTTGTATTTCTTTTTTTTTTTTAAATTTTATTTTGTCGATATACATTGTAGCTGATTATTGCTCCCCATCACCAAAACCTCCCTCCCTTCTCCCTCCCCCCCTCCCCCCCAACAATGTCCTTTCTGTTTGCTTGTTGTATCAACTTCAAATAATTGTGGTTGTTATATCTTCTTCCCCCCCCCCCGTTTGTGTGTGTGTGTGTGTATGTGTGTGTGTGAATTTATATATTAATTTTTAGCTCCCTCCAATAAGTGAGAACATGAGGTATTTCTCTTTCTGTGCCTGACTTGTTTCACTTAATATAATTCTCTCGAGGTCCATCCATGTTGTTGCAAATGGCAGTATTTCATTCGTTTTTATAGCTGAGTAGTATTCCATTGTGTAGATGTACCACATTTTCCGTATCCACTCATCTGATGATGGGCATTTGGGCTGGTTCCAACTCTTGGCTATTGTAAAGAGTGCTGCGATGAACATTGGGGAACAGGTATACCTTCGACTTGATGATTTCCATTCCTCTGGGTATATTCCCAACAGTGGGATGGCTGGGTCGTATGGTAGATCTATTTGCAATTGTTTAAGGAACCTCCATACCATTTTCCATAGAGGCTGCACCATTTTGCAGTCCCACCAACAATGTATGAGAGTTCCTTTTTCTCCGCAACCTCGCCAGCATTTATCGTTCATAGTCTTTTGGATTTTAGCCATCCTAACTGGGGTTAGATGGTATCTCAATGTGGTTTTGATTTGCATTTCCCGGATGCTGAGTGATGTTGAGCATTTTTTCATATGTCTGTTGGCCATTTGGATATCTTCCTTAGAGAAATGCCTACTTAGCTCTTTTGCCCATTTTTTAATTGGGTTGCTTGTTTTCTTCTTGTAAAGTTGTTTGAGTTCCTTATATATTCTGGATATTAATCCTTTGTCAGATGTATATTTTGCAAATATTTTCTCCCACTCTGTTGGTTGTCTTTTAACTCTTTTAATTGTTTCTTTTGCTGTGCAGAAGCTTTTTAGTTTGATATAATCCCATTTGTTTATTTTTCCTTTGGTTGCCCGTGCTTTTGGGGTCGTATTCATGAAGTCTGTGCCCAGTCCTATTTCCTGAAGTGTTTCTCCTATGTTTTCTTTAAGAAGTTTTATTGTCTCAGGGTGTATATTTAAATCCTTAATCCATTTTGAGTTGATTTTAGTATACGGTGAGAGGTATGGATCTAGTTTCATTCTCCTGCATATCGATATCCAGTTATCCCAGCACCACTTGCTGAAGAGGCAGTCCCTTCCCCAGTGAATAGGCTTGGTGCCTTTGTCAAAGATCAGATGGCAGTAAGTGTGTGGGTTGATTTCTGGATTCTCTATTCTATTCCATTGGTCAGTGTGTCTGTTTTTATGCCAGTACCATACTGTTTTGGTTATTATAGCTTTGTAGTATAGCTTAAAGTCAGGTAGTGTTATGCCTCCAGCTTTATTTTTTTTGCTGAGCATTGCTTTGGCTATTCGTGGTCTTTTATTGTTCCATATAAATGTCTGAATAGTTTTTTCCATTTCTGAGAAAAATGTCTTTGGAATTTTGATGGGGACTGCATTGAATTTGTATATCACTTTGGGTAGTATGGACATTTTCACTATGTTGATTCTTCCAATCCAAGAGCATGGAATATCTTTCCATCTTCTTGTATCCTCTCTAATTTCTCTCAGCAGTGGTTTGTAGTTCTCATTATAGAGATTTTTCACCTCCTTGGTTAACTCAATTCCTAAGTATTTTATTTTTTTGGTGGCTATTGTAAATGGGCAGGCTTTCTTGATTTCTCCTTCTGCATGTTCACTATTGGAGAAAAGAAATGCTACTGATTTTTGTGTGTTGATTTTGTATCCTGCTACTGTGCTGAAATCATTTATCAATTCCAACAGTTTTTTTGTAGAGGTTTTAGGCTGTTCGATATATAGGATCATGTCATCTGCAAACAGGGACATTTTGACTTCATCTTTTCCAATCTGGATGCCCTTTATTTCCTTCTCTTCTCTGATTGCTCTGGCTAGTACTTCCAACACTATGTTGAATAGGAGTGGTGAGAGTGGGCATCCTTGTCTAGTGCCTGTTGTTAAAGGAAAAGCTTTCAGCTTTTCCCCATTCAGGATGATATTGGCAGTGGGTTTGGCATATATGGCTTTAATTATGTTGAGATACTTTCCCTCTATACCTAACTTATAGAGGGTCTTTGTCATGAATGAGTGCTGAACTTTATCAAATGCTTTTTCAGCATCTATAGAGATGATCATATGGTCCTTGTGTTTGAGTTTATTAATATGGTGTATCACATTTATTGATTTGCGTATGTTGAACCAACCTTGCATCCCTGGGATGAATCCCACTTGATCGTGATGAATAATTTTTCGTATGTGTTGCTGTATTCTGTTTGCTAGTATTTTAGTGAGGATTTTTGCATCTATATTCATCAAGGATATCGGCCTGTAGTTTTCTTTTTTGGTTATATCTTTACCTGGTTTTGGTATCAGGATGATGTTTGCTTCATAGAATGAGTTTGGGAGATTTGCGTCCGTTTCAATCTTTTGGAATAGTTTGTAAAGAATCGGTGTCAATTCCTCTTTGAATGTTTGGTAAAATTCTGCTGTGAATCCATCTGGTCCTGGGCTTTTCTTTGTTGGGAGCCTTCTGATAACAGCTTCAATCTCCTTTATTGTTATTGGTCTGTTCAAATTTTCTACGTCTCATGGTTCAGTTTTGGGAGCTTGTGTGTGTCCAGAAATTTATCCATTTCCTCCAGATTTTCAAATTTGTTGGCGTATAGTTGTTTATAGTAGTCTCAAATGATTCCTTGTATTTCAGATGAATCAGTTGTAATATCGCCTTTTTCATTTCTAATTTTTGTTATTTGAGTCTTCTCTCTTCTTTTTTTTGTTAGCCATGCTAATGGTTTGTCAATTTTATTTATCTTTTCAAAAAACCAACATTTTGATTCGTTGATCTTTTGAATTGTTTTTTGGGTTTCAATTTCATTCAGTTCTGCTCTGATCTTAATGATTTCTTTCCGTCTGCTAACTTTAGGATTGGATTGTTCTTGTTTTTCTAGTTCTTTAAGGTGAAGTGTTAGGTTGTTCACTTGCCATCTTTCCATTCTTCTGAAGTGAGCATTTAATGCAATAAATTTTCCCCTCAATACTGCTTTTGCAGTATCCCACAGGTTTTGGTATGATGTATCATTGTTTTCATTAGTTTCAATAAACTTTTTGATTTCCTGCTTGATTTCTTCTTGGACCCATATGTCATTAAGTAGAATGCTGTTTAATTTCCATGTGTTTGTATAGTTTCCAGAGTTTTGTTTGTTATTAATTTCTAGTTTTAATCCATTGTGGTCTGAGAAGATACATGGGATAATTCCAATTTTTTTGAATTTATTGAGACTTGATTTGTGACCTAATATGTGATCTATCCTGGAGAATGATCCATGTGCTGATGAGAAGAATGAATATTCTGAGGTTGTTGGGTGGAATGTTCTGTAGATATCTGCCAATTCCAATTGGTCTAGAGTCTTGTTTAGATCTTGTGTTTCTCTACTGATTCTTTGCCTAGATGATCTGTCTAATATTGACAGTGGAGTGTTCAGGTCCCCTGCTATTATGGTATTAGTGTCTATTTCCTTCTTTAGGTCTAATAGAGTTTGTTTTATAAATCTGGCTGCTCCAACATTGGGTGCGTACATATTTATGATTGTTATGTCTTCTTGATGGATCAGTCCTTTTATCATTAAGTAGTGTCCCTCATTGTCTCTTTTTATGGTTTTTAGTTTAAAGTCTATTTTGTCAGATATAAGAATAGCCACTCCAGCTCGTTTTTCTTTTCTGTTTGCATGGTAAATCTTTTTCCATCCTTTCACTCTTAGTCTGTGTGAATCTTTATGGGTGAGGTGGGTCTCTTGTAGGCAGCATATAGTTGGGTCCTGCTTTTTGATCCAGTCAGCCAGTCGGTGTCTTTTAATTGGGGAATTTAAGCCTTTTACGTTAAGAGTTGTTATTGAAAGGTGTTGATTTATTCCTAGCATTTTATTGGTTGTTTGGTTGTCTTAGGTGTCTTTTGTTCCTTGCTTTCTGATTTACTGTTTGGTTTCTTTGTTTGCTGGTTCCTTAGGTTGTAGATAGTGTTTTTGTTAGCTTGTTTTCTCTTCATGAATGCCATTTTTATTGTACTAGCGGGTTTAGATTTTTCTTAGGTTTTTATGGCAGTGGTAGTTATTTTTCAGGAACCAAACCCAGTACTCCCTTGAGGATTTCTTGTAAGGGTGGTCTTGTGGTAGTGAACTCCCGCAGTTTTTGTTTGTCTGAGAAATATACTATTTGCCCCTCATTTCGGAAGGATAGCCTTGCAGGGTAGAGTATTCTTGGCTGGCAATCTTTGTCTTTTAGTATTTTGAAAATATCATCCCATTCCTTTCTAGCTTTTAGGGTTTGTGATGAAAAGTCTGATGTTAACCTGATTGGGGCTCCCTTATAGGTGATTTGACGCTTCTCTCTTGCAGCTTTTAAGATTCTCTCTTTGTCTCTGAGTTTTGCCAATTTGACTATGACATGTCTTGGAGAAGGCCTTTTTGGGTTGAATACGTTTGGAGATCGTTGAGCTTCCTGGATCTGAAGATCTGTGATTTTTCCTATACCTGGGAAGTTTTCTGCCACTATTTTGTTGAATATGTTTTCAATGGAATCTCCATTTTCCTCCCCTTCTGGAATACCCATGACTTGGATATTTGAGCGCTTGAGGTTGTCTGATATCTCTCTCAGATTTTCTTCCATGTCCTTGATTCTTTTTTCTTTCTTTTTGTCTGCTTGTGTTATTTCAAACAGCCCATCTTCAAGTTCAGAAGTTCTCTCTTCAACTTCGACAAGCCTGCTGGTTAAACTCTCCGTTGTGTTTTTTATTTCGCTGAATAATTTCTTCAGTTCAACAAGTTCTGCTACATTTTTTTTCAAGACATTGATTTCCTTGTATATTTCCTCTTTCAGATCCTGTATACTTTTCCTCATTTCATCATGATGTCTAGCTGAGTTTTCTTGTATCTCATTCAGTTTCCTTAGAATTATCACTCGAAATTCCTTGTCAGTTATTTCCAGGGCTTCTTGTTCTATAGGATCTAGAGTATGAGATTTATTAACTTTTGGTGGTGTACTTTCTTGATTTTTTGTATTTCTGGTGTCTTTTTTTTGGTGTTTATTCATTGTGGCAGGGGGTTTCACAGTCCACCGGTTTGAGACTAATGACTAACTAGGATGTTGCTGTGGTTGCCAATTTGGTATGGCTCCCGCCGTGACTGCTCAGTTGGCCTCTAGTGTCTTGTGTGTGTGGTTGCCTCGGGTCTTGGGCTTCTCCGGGGATCCACCTTTCTGGTCAGCTTGTACTCTGCTGGGCTGGTGGATCACGTACCACAGGGTGTGTGATCTCTGTTGAGCTTTCACTTTCTGTACAGGACTTCTCCCCGTTCCGTGTGCTCTGGCCCAGGCTGTTAGATCGTGCAGTGGCGACCCCACCGGGTATGTGGTTTCTGTCGAGTCTCCGCCTCCCTGGCCGCACGTCTCCCCCCTCTGTGCACACTGTGCTGGGCTGGGGTGTGTCTTCTGCACCCCTCGTCTATCAGCTGGGCCTTCAAGACCCTGCTCAGCACCGCCTCACCCAGGAAGTCTACCAGGTTTCTGCTAGGCACAGACGACCGGTCTCTCTGGGTGCCTTTGTAGCACTGTGTAGATCTTTCTTGGGTCTTGTTCACCTTTGTATCCCCCCGGTATAAACCGAGTCTAATGCCCGCCTGCAGCCTGCTCTCCGGCAGGTTCAAGCGGACCTGGGAACTCTCCTACCACACTATTCCCAACCAGAAATTCGTTAGGCTTTTTTCCAAACTGGTGGTCGCAGAGATGGTATCTGCCTCCCAGTAACAGGGAGTTTACCGGGGCCGGAGTCCAGGGTGTGGTGGAGTGACAGTCGGCCCGCCCGTACTTCCTAGCCCTCCCAACACTGGTCGGGACGCCCCACACCCCCAGCCCCGCCAGAGAACCGTGGAGGGAGTGGGAGAGGAGGCGGCCCGCAGGCTCCGGAAAGCCCCGCGCCAGGCCAAGCAAATGGGCTCAGTGATGGCCGAGCAGGGCGGAGCTGCCCGCACCTGGGAAAATGGAGGCAGCACCGGGGCAGTGAGTGGCCTGGTGGTGCGGGCGGGAGCCGCGTGGGCATCCACCCTCCGAACAGAGCTGTGCCAGGGATCACTCACAGTGCTGTGCCAGGTCGGGCGCTCGCTCTGTCTCTGGTTTGTTGCCTTCCGTGTTCTCAGCGCTGCTGCCTCGGGCTGTTCAGTCGCGGCGCCGCTCGGGCGCTCCCAGGAATCTTCTTTAATGCCGGCCTGAAACCTCGAATCCTGACTAGGGCAGCTGGCTGCCTTCAGTGCGGCCCCAGCCTCCGGGATCCTGGCTGCATCCACAGCAGCCCTGGCGCCGTGTTCCCTGTTTCAAGACTCGCTTTTGCAGCTAAGAATCAGTTCTTTTCCTGCTCCACACTTCAAAGCTGTTGCCTGTAAATGAGGCAGCCTCTCCTGCCGGGGGCAAAGTGGCGTTGAGCCCCCACGACCGGCCAGCAGCAGCAGTCCTCCCTTAAGAGATGGCCAGAGGAAGGTCCACAAGTTTCCCGGCTGCCTGAGGCCCAGTGGCCACCTTTTCTACCTCAGCTACTCCGCGCCAGCCGCCGCAGCCGCCGCCATCTTGAAACTCTCTCCGCACAGACATTGTTTTAGCTCTCCTTTACTTGCTTATTTTAGTTCATGCACTACTGACTAATAAAATCTTGGAATTTAGAAGTCATCCTAGACTGCTTAACTCTTACAGCTATGTCCAATCAAAGCACATTCCCAAGTTTGCCTTTCTAAATATTTATAAAATCTATTCCCCAATCTGTCTCTCACTGCTATATTCATGTTTTCACCATATCTTGCCTAGATCATTTAACATTTCAAATACTCATATCCACAAAATCTCTGCCAACATTTTTCTAAACAGAATTTCTTGGTATATGTGTTCTTTTTCTAGTGCAAAACAATTCATTCTTAACTCTATAGTAGTCTTTCATTTACAATGAGTATCTTATTTTATATTCTTAGAGAAACCATACCTGTAATTATTACTTCCTGCTATCCTCACATAAAAGTTACCAGAATGAGAGCAACTTGAGTATTGTAATGATAGAAATTGTTGGCGCACATGCATTTGAGAAGTTGGCCATGTCTCTCTTAATTACTGTTATATCTCCAAAGCCTAACACAATACCAATAGCATAGGTAGCAGTTTGTAAACATTTGTTGGGTGAGTTCTCAAGTAATAAAAAAAAAGAAAAAAAAGAGGACATAACATCTCTTTCCTCTAAGCCTTATAGTACTGTGAGAGAAATACGTATATATCAATGAATAAATAGCATTACCAAATAGTGTAGTATAATGTTAAGTAGGGGAACATGAAATCTATAAAGCAATTGGGAGTTCTGTGAATTGTTATAATCTAGGTAAAAGCTAAATGGTAGGTTAACCTTTGAACTTTCTGAATAATGTGTGTGACTTGATTAGAAGGAAAGAAATGGTTTGTATACTTGGTTAGAAGAACAAAAGCAAACAAATCAATATATAGTAAGACATATTTAAGTCAGAATGATAAACTGTTGAAAATGTTGGGGAAATTTTGCAGAGAGGACTAAGGAGATTTTCTTCTCTGTACAATATGGGACAGTAATCTCATTGACATTTTGGAGGGTTGGGAATTATATAATCAAAATATTATTTCATGAAAGCGACTTGATAGCACTATACAGAGTGATTTGCAGAGGTGAGAAATTGGTGGTAGGAAAAATAAGAGTGTGGTGACAATTTCTCCTACTAATTCTATAACAGCAGAAATAAGACAAAAAGATGGGAATTGAAGAGATTTTAAAAGTATTAGTTATGGATTTCATATGAAAGGCAAATCTAGGATAGAAGGTGTATAAGTTTTGAGCCTACATGTGTTGAGGGTCACGGGGAAAGCATATCTCCATTAGTGAGAGGAAGAGTACAGTTACTTCTAAATAATGTAAAATCAAAAGTTAGCAGTGTGTTGAGGTGAAAGGAGCAGTGTTGAAAAATGCCTGGGGGTTGGAAGGGCTTGATTCTGATCCCTACTTTTATTAATGGGCTGTGTGAGCCAGAAGTAAATTTCTAACTACTACGGAGCTTAGTATCTTTGAATTTGAAATGAAAGATTTGTGCTAGATGATCACCAATGTCCTCTCGACTTCAAAAATACAAATTTTGTGTATGTGGTGGCTTCATTGGAGAGCAAAATTTTGCATAATTGTGTGCTTTTCTAACTAGAGATTTTGTCTCTCAAAATGATATGCATGAATTGTTTCATTGCAGTGTCACATTATGTCATATTACTATACTAGAGTGGCCTAGACAACACACAGCCTCATAAATTTCCATGTTTAATATCTAAGTAGAATATTAAAACTCAAATTAACCTACTTTTAGTTGTGATAAGACATTTAAACATTTTCACCAAAGAAGAAAGCTACGAGTGGAAAGAAATTTCAGACAGAAAAGTACAGCAATGGTATTTTCACTTATAAAATAATATAAAGGAGAAATTAAATAATTAATATGATTTAATTTTAATAAAGACAGAGGTGGACTAGTGTTGACATAGCCAAGCCAGAGAGAGACTAGGAAAGGTGTAGAAAATAGAAAGTTTAGATTTGGGGAATATATACAAGTCAAAGATCAAAAAAAAAAAAAAAAAAAAAAAAAAAAAAGCATCAAGGAGCAAGGGAATGTATAAAGAAACTAAAGATTGTTATCAGAACAAAAAGCAAGTCAGTCAAGCAGTTTAGAGAAGAAAGCAAACAATGCTTTGAAAACAATACTGTAATTTGACCTCAAGATAAAATTGTCTCTTTTGCTCTCCATACTTACTGTTTTTTCTCAACACATTTTCATCAAAGCAAACAGAAACCTTAACATCTTCTCAGATCATACAGCAAAGAGTGCTGATGTTGATGATACTGTTTTAGATAAAGTGCAAAACTCTCAAATTATTCTGATATTTCATTATAGATAAGTTTGCTGGCTTTCAAGAAGAAACCAGATTTAAGTTCTTAGTCACAAAAGGACAAAAACAAAATCTGAGGACTGAGACTGCATGTTGGTGAACATAGGTATCTTTCATGAAAAAGTTCAGCACAATAAACAGTAGCCTCAATAATAAAAAAGAAAATGCTGTTTACTTTCACAGGTTATATTTTATTTTCTCCAATTTAGGATTCCTAAATTATCAAATTCTGAAGTAACTAAACAGTAAACAGAAAAAAAAGTCTTTCTCACACCATTTTCCCCAGTTGTTACTGAACCCAAGTCCAGTTGCCCTCTGCCAAAACGTAAATGACCCAAGGTCAAATTCTTGGTGAAATAGGAAGTCAGTTTTATTCAGGAATACCAGTAGCCTGAGGGAGATGTTAGGCTTACTGAAAGGAGATGGCCAGACTAAAACCATTTCAAAGACTCATTTACTAAGGGGTTTTAAAGGAGGAGGTTGAAGGAATGGAAAGCAGGAGGGGTAGACTGTGAGTTGTGGGGGCTACACATAAAGGGCCAGGTGCAAATTCTTATCAAATCTCCTCTGGCTTCTCTTCTCATCTTGACATTATCTTAGGGTCCTGCAGGATTTTGATTTATTTCAGGGTGGAATCAGTGCAGCTTTATTGATGTCTTCCTTGGTTTTTCAGTGTCTGTATAGTACACGTCTCGCAGCAAGTCTGCAGCTCCAGGCTGACTGGTAAACAACTTTACGTTTGCATAATAATGACATCCTGTGCCATAACCAAGGTTCAAAATATCAAATAACCATGGAAAGTGAGGGAACTCAGAGAATTACATGCTAAGAAAAGACAAAAAACCAAAAATATCCCTCTGTTTTTGAAAAATTTCCTACAGCCCAGGTGGTTTTAGGGCCCCACATGGCTTCAGTCCTGTTCACGCCAACACAGTCTCCTAGTTCCAATTTTCCAAAGCAATTACCAATACCAGCTTCTGGTAAATCATTCCAGATATATTTTATGCATATGCAAAGGTATGTACTCTTATTTAGATAGATATTGTTTTCTGTGTTTCAGAAGCTAATTTAGATCTAAAGACTCTTACTTACCAAGATGATGCTTTAAAATGTAGCCTGAGGCTTAAGTAAAACCATTATTTTCTCATATTCAGTCTTAGCCATACATTATCGGTATTGTGGATCTCACCAATAAAAGTGATTTGGGAAATTTGACTCCATTCAGGACAAGAGTGAAAGATACAGAGCCTCGCCATGTTCTGGGTCACAAGTCTTTAAATCAGCTCCAACCTATATTTGGTGACCCCTGCAATGGTATATAGCAGTAAAACTGTGATCCCCTCGTCATTATCATGATGATGTTTTATTTTTTCTTTCAATGCTTTAAGTATTTCATTTCACTTTCTTTTTGCTTGCATGTCATGATGAAAAGTCTGCTGTAATTCTTATCCTGTATCTTTGTAATCGTGTGACCTTGCTAAACTTGCTTATTAGTTCTAGTAGCTTTTTTGGTAGATTCTTTTGTATTTTCTATGAAAAGATCATTTTAATCTGCAAATTAAGACAGTTGTTGCCTTTCTAATCTCTATGCCTTTAATTAATTACTTAAAAAATTTACTGCATTGGCTTTAACTTAAAAATGTGAACAGCGTGGTGCAAACTAACATCTTTACTTTGTTCCTGATTGTGGATGGTAGAATGCAAAATACTGCAATGGTGTTTTCATCTATAAAACAGTATAAAGGGAATGAATTCAATCTTTTATTATTAAGTATAATGTAAGATGAGGGGTTGATTTCGTAGATGCTCTATATTAGAATAAGAAAGTTACCTTCTATTTCTAGTTTTCTGAAAATTCTTTTATTAAATGGTGTTAAATTTGTCAGGTGCATTTTGGGGGGCATCTTTTGGGACTATCACATGATATCTTTATTTTACTAATATGGTATATCACATTAATTGATTTTTGGATGTTAAAATAATCTTTCTTTCCTGGAATAACCTCACTTTCTTATGGTGTATAATCCTTTTTATATGTTGCATTTATGTTCATGAGGAATAATAGTATGTAGTTATTTTTTTCTTGTGATGTCTTTGTTTGGCTTTGGCATAGCATAATATTCACCTGAGGTGAGAAATAGTTTTCTTGTTTTCTGTTGTGATATGAACAAAAATATCCTGAAGTTGAAATTGAACAAGCCTCAGAAACCTCCATTATAATTTATAATATACATTATAGATATATAATATATATTAGATTATTATTTATATTTAGATATATAGTGTGTATAGGTAGATAACCAAAAAAGTCTGCTCTGACCAGGTCAGCTAAATTATAGTGCCTTGGGTGACCTGGGATAAGTCAGTAGTCATGTCCACCTGTCCTGGAAAAATGTTGTAAGACCGTTTTTACTTAGATGCAGACAGGATGGCACCAGAAAGCCATAAAATAACCTAGAATGCTTTTGTGACCCTTACCTTAGATCCATGCATGTAGGATGTAACCTAGTAACAATCCCAAATCTATAGGTCATGTAGAACCACTAGAAAACCTGATGAAATAATTAGGCAGGGCTGTCTCTCTCTCTGCTTTAGTCCTTTCCCTTTTTTTGTGATTATAAAATACAAAACTCTGCTGGCCCTCTTCAGAATGCATTTCTCAGGGCAACCTGATCTATGTGTCTCCCCAGCTGCAATCATCGTATTGGCTCAATAAAAGCTCGCTATATGTATTAGGCATCAGTTTCTTTTTAGGTCAACAATATATAATCTAGTATAACTTAACTTAATCTCTCTTCTAGTCAAAGCCTCTTAACTGGTTTCCTGCTTCCACTCTTGTCCTCTTTCAACATAGATCTGATCATATCACTTTCCTCTTCAATGTACTCTGATGACTTGCCACCTTGTAATAATATCCTGATTCTTTACCTGCCCTAGAGGATACCATATAACCATGTTCTTGCCTAATTCTCTTACCTCTTTAAATTTTTTTCTTTACTTTGCTCATTCTTCTTCAGCTATTCTGGCTTTATTGCCTTTCCTCAAATATGCCGAATTTTTTCCTACTTCAATGACTTCGTACTCACTATTCTCTTTGTCTGAATGTCCTCTCCATAAAATCATCTAATTGGTTGTCCTCTTGCTTCTGTTGTGTTCCTGATCCAATATCGTCACCTTACAGAGGATTTAGCTGACACTAATATTTATTTATTTGTTTATTTTTATTGCTTTTTAAATTTTATTAATATTAGTTTTTTATATTCTAGGATGTTGTTGCGGAGCAGTTTAGAGGGAGGGGGAGAGGGGAAAGGGGAAGGAAGTGTGATGGAAGAAAGAGGAAGGAGAGGAGTGGGACTGAGGCTTGTGGGACCCCCTTATTCTCACAGTGGAGACCGGGGGAGCTTCCAGCAGTGGCTTGGTCATTGCTTGGCTGGGTGCAGATGAGGAGTTGTGTGGCAAAAGCCCTTGCCCCCCATGACCCCAGCTCAGGAACCCGAGCCCTTCTCACTGTGGCTTGGTGGTCAGCACTGGGCTGGTTGCACATGTCGGGGCAGTGTGGCCAAGGGCTCTCTTGAGCTGGGGCACTTCCTGTGTCAGGTCAGTGATCATAGCTGGGCTGGTTGCAGGAGTCAGGGGGGCATGGCCTAGGCCTTTGTTCCCCTCTTGGGACTGGTTGAGGATGTCAGGGGGCATTGCTGAGGCCCCCGGCCCCTTCCTTTCTGGCTTGGTAGCCCAGGAGACTTCTGATCCTTCTAGGTTTTATAGGTGTTCTTTGGTGAAATGAGATCTTTAATAGTTAATATCAAACTTTGTCCTGGTTGCAGGTATTTTGTTTTTTCTTTCAGTTCTGTGTTGGATTACTTGCTGTTCCCACCACTTAAACTCTGTGCTAGAACTAATTTGTTGTCCTTTGCTTACTTCTAAAATGGGGGAACTTCCTGTGGGGACCAGTACTTGAGCTGTGTGGTTTAGCTAAAGCTGCTGATTCCCTAGAGAAGGCTTTTTGTGAAGCTCAGGTTTTAATGGTTAACTTTATAGGTACTTCCAGGTCTAGTGAAACCCGGTGCACCTGTGTTGTGTAGAAAACTCTGGTCTGGGCCTGAGGCTTTTCATCAAACTTTACCCCATGTGATTCTATATTCCTGACCTGTCTCCTCTGAATGGTCCTGCGCTGATTGGGGTGCAGAGCAGCTGTCCTTGCTGTGCCCCAGTGTTCCCCTGGTGGGCCTGTCTCCCCCACTGCCCATGCTGCAAACGCTTCCCATGGGACAGACCATGCTTCACTCCCTTGTGATGACTCACTGGCCTCTGAGTGGCTCCCTTTTCTCAGTTGTTGTGGCTCCTCGCTCCAATGTGGGTCCACAGGAACCCTATTAGTGGTCTTGCTGGCCTGGGGGCCACCAAGGCCCACTTCTCCCCTGCCACCTTCAAGCAACTTTATAGGCAAGGGCACAGCTGTGGCTTTTGCCAGCTCCTGCTCTGTGTACTCAGCAGCTCCAGCCTGGAAGCAGCCAGGGTTTGAAATAGTCAGAGCGTTTTTTTCTTTCTCTCATCGTGGCTTCTCCTGCTTCAAGCACTCCGTAGGTAGGTCTCTCCTCTTCTTCCCTTGAGCTTTAGCAGCCCCAGCTTTGCTGTCGTTGCTTTTTTTGTAGTTGAAAGTTAGTTGATTTGTGGGAGAGAGTGATGCTGGGGACCATCTATTCTGCTATCTTGACCAGAAGTCCTGAAATTAGCAGTGACTCACAGAACACTCTCAACAGACATGGTTGCCTCAGGAAGGCGAAAAAATGGGCAGATTTGCCCCTCACGTGAAGGCCCATCATGCCGGGCTGGGCCAATCAGGGGAGGGTGGAGTGATTTGCACCAAAGTAGGTAAAAAATGTAGCAGCTTCCTCTCTGCTGTAGCCCTCCCCCCTGCTCCCGTGGGTCCCCTCCCCTCCTCCTGACAATACTGTTTAAATTAACATTATTCTGTATCCTCTTGACCATTTTATTTCATAGTATTTATAGCTTCCTGACATAATGTTAAGTATTTATTTGAAAAATATTTTCTTTCTCTCTTCGTTACTAGAGTGTGAACTCCATGAAGTTTAGAAATTGGTCTATTTTGTCAATTGCTCTATTTCAAAGTGCCTAATTAAATACCTGAGACATAACTGCCTTTAATGAATACTTATTGAATGCAGAAATGATTTTTTATACATTGTGATGATTATTATGAAAAGAAATACAGGAAGCTATGAGAGAGAATGGGGTGGGGTGGGACTTCATTAGGTTATTTACTCAAAGGCATCTTTTAGATGAAATGATGTTTAATGTGAATTAGTAATTCCCACAAATAGTAGAGGGGCAATTCATCCAAACAGAGCTAATAGCAAACACAAATGCCCTGAAGCAAGAAAAATCTCGAGGAGCTTGAGAAAATTTAATGGGCTCATGCTACCTTAGCATAGAAAATGACGGAGAGTGTAATGAAGTGAGATTGGAAAGCACAAAAAAGATCATTCAGCTTCTTGAAGGTCAGTTTAAGAGTATAAATTTTATTGTAAGTACTTGAGAAGCCTATTGCAAGGTGTTGAGTGGAGACTAATTAGGAAGCCTATTGCATTAGAGATTAAGAGAAGCTGCAGAAAATAGCATCTGGGATCTGCACTGATGTTCTTGAACCACCCTGCTTTCCTTTGCCTCATGACTTCTCATATCCTTGATATTGTTAGTGAAGTTTGATACTGAGTAAGCATATGAGTCTAGTTTGGCAATCTAATCATTGGTATTATCTGAAAGGCCCATGAAAAAGGTGACAAATCAAACGTTTAGTAATGGAATAGAGGAGTTGAAGGTTAGAGGGGGAAAGTCTGAGAAAGAATAAGAAGATAATCTAGAGAAAGAGTATGAAGTGTCGTGGAACCAAGAAAAAAGATTTTTTTGGTGTTTTGGAAATGCACTTTTGATTTTGGAGTATTTTTAGATTTAAAGAAAATTTGCTAAGGTAGTACAGAGTATCATACATACTCCTTACCCAGTGTCAGTTTCCCTAACGTTATCATCTTACATTAACCTTGTACATTTGTAAACGCTAAGAAATTGACATTTCCATTAAAACACTCCAGTTTCTATTTATATTTCACCATTTTTTTTCATTAATGACCTTTTTCTGTTTCAGGATCTGACCCGAGATACCACATTGCACTTAGTTCTCATGTTTTTGTAGTCTCCTGTAGTCTGTGACTGTTTCTCAGAATTTCCTATTTCTTATGATATTTACAGTTTTGAGAAGTATTCTCAATTATCTCAGGGGTGATCTGTAGAATGTTCCTCAGTTTGGGCTTGCCTGAGGTTTTAGCTCATGACTAGACTGGAACTATGAATTTTTAGAAAGAATAACTCAGAGGTTGAAGTACATGAGTCCACATCACTTATCCTCAGGAATAATTTTGATCACTTGATTAAGACGGCAATTGCCAGGTTTCTCCACTATAAAGTTACTATTTTTCCCTTTCCGTACTCTACTCTTTGGGAGGGAGTCACAAATTCAGTTCAGAATCAAAAGAGAGAAGACTGAATTCTACCTCCTTGAGGGGAGAGTATTTATGTATATTATTTTGAATTCTTTTTTAAGGAAAATTTGTCTAGGAGAAGGGAGTTTTAAAAAGAAAGGTGTGATCATATTCTACTGAAAATGTATGCAGATGAGGAATCAAAAGTCTTCACTGATTTTGGCAAAATGAAAGTTGAGGTTACTTTAGGAAGAACAGTTTCAACTTAATTGTAAATGGGAGCCAGATGAATGGGAAGGAGGGTGAATGGGTGAGGAGGAATCAAAGACAGAATATGGGAACACTGCTTTGAAGATGTTTAGGAAAGACAACTGTAGCCCAGGACTCATGTGACAATGACATCACATTCTGGTTTTTTGTACATTTTGTTCTAGGAGCATGATTCTCACTTTCAATCCAGGGTTTTAGTGATATTAGTCATAAAAGAATACAACTTTCAGAATTCTCAACTTTATTAAATTCATTAAATTTAAATCACAAAATTATTTATCCAAATCCAAAATTGTTATCATAGATTATGTTAGCTTTTAACTGGTTGTAGAAAAAAAGATTTTTGTGGAATAAAAAGTAGATCCAGAAGAAAAGATTTATTGCTGCTTGGAATCAAATCTGTAACTAACATGTCTACAATTTTCTGTCTAGTATGTGTCAAATCTAAGTAGATGATGTGGATTTTCTCCACATAGCCCTGCTCAGTATGTATTGGGCATTTAATAAATTTTGTTGCTACACTTGCAGGAGGCCTTGCAATCGTTCTTAACCAATTCATATGTGCAGCCTAATGACGTCTTCAATTGTTTACAGTTACTATAGCGATCTTCATACTCGCAACCATTGGCTGGAATAAAAACAAGGAAATTTATTATCACTTCCTCCATAGCAGAAATACAAACAATAAATTCAATGTGAATGGGAAGAAGGGAATTGAGCAAACAAGTTGGCATCATTACACTATGATGACCATTTCATTTCTGGAGGGACACATTAGATTCCTTAGTTAAACTCACTGATTAATCCATCACTTCTTTTTAAATTTGAACTATCCGAAATATCTCTAAGATGAATTGGCATACTTTTCTCACTTAAAAAGCAAAGTAAAATTAATTTCAACGAATCTCTCTAGAAATGCATTATCCAAAATGGTAGCCACTAGTCATGTGGTTGTTTAAACTTACACTTTAATTAATTAAATGTAATAAAATTAAAATTTCAAGTCCTCAGGGACACCAGGTACATTTCAAGTGCTCAATAGCCAATGTATCTAGGGACAACTTTACAGGACAGTGAAACTATTGAACGTTTCCATCATTGCAGAAAGTTATATTGGACATGGTTGCTGTAGACTCTAGTGCCACCAATCTTTCACTCAAGAGTAAGTAATCATTATGGGAAGATGTAGATGTGAAAATGTAAAATATGGTGAGAATGTCACTATGATTACTGGAAATTTCTACTTGGATGTTCCTCGGTGGCCACAAACTAAACAAATCTCAAGCTAAATTCATCATCCTACCTACAAGCTTGACATTTCTTTGATATCCCCCCATAACCCTCCATTCAATTCACCCTGTCTCAGACAAATGACACTCTCAGCTACTAAATAGTTCAAACCAGGAACTAGGAATCAACCAGAACTTCTTTCTGCTTTTTATCAGCATTCAACAAGCACAGGTAACAAAACCTGACCATTCTACTTTCTTCGTATCTCTCATATCTGCTATTTCTTTGCATTCATTTTGCCCTAATGCAGTAAAGATACCTATTTGTTTATGAGTCCATATTTTTTAGGTCTCCTAGCTGGCTTCCTTCCAATCTTTTCTTTGTACTACTACCAAGAGCTCTTTATAAAACACAGCTCTTACCTTGTAACTCTTCTGTTTAAAATCTTTCAAGTGGCCACTTATTACTAATAGTATAGATTCCAAGCTTCTTAGCAAATTATCGCTCAGTAGAGTTATGAGTATTATGGCTTTTTCTTTTTTAGGTAACGTACAGCTTTGGTATTGTCAATTCTGAATTACAGGTATACAATTCAGCCAGAAAGAATACTACAATCAGTCAGGTGGATGTATTTGAAAGGTAAAAATGTCAGTGAAAGGGTCAACTGTATTGTCCATAATAATTTTAATAACATATCCCAAATAAACAAAAATATCAGTTCTTCATAGTTCTATTCATAATGATATTGGAAATGTGATAGTGTATGATATTTATTTTACTCCCTCTCTTTGCTAAAATATTTTTGAGGCTTCTGTGAGGTAATACTATATACAGATTTGATTTTGACTTTTGGTGAATATACATAAAAATTACTAGCAAACAGAAGTGTAAGCAACCATTAAATTAAACTTGGTAATTCTAACTACATCACGGAGAAAATGAGTGAGTTAGTATGAAGAACTCATTAGCATATAAGCAATTGCAATATTTGGTGTGCCTGTACAGACTGAACCATATTCTTTGGTCTCACACCCTTAGATTTGCATTTGTGTTCTTTTTAAAAAATGCCACCTTTGGTATAAAGGCATTAACTTTGAAAAGGAAACTTCATATTTAATTACAATAAATTATTTTCACAGAAACATTTTCATATATGCCAATATGTAATGGGCTGAACATAGTCAAATATACAATGATGATAGATGTTTCTTTCGGTAACAGGTAACATATGGTAACAGGCTTTTCATTGCAAATAATACATAAGTACCGAACAGTGTAACATTTTTATTTAAATATACTCAATTAAGTAATTTTTTTTTTGTCTTTTGCATGAAGGCATTGTTTAAGGTGGTTATATCGGAAGATTTTATAATTCTTAAAAAGAAATGTAAGGACATTCTATTGCACTAGCAAGTGAATCACTTCAAACTTACTGCATAGTCCATCGTCACAGTGATCAGGACAACTGGCACATTGTGTTCCCTGTTTGTAAGGTGTGCTTATTCTAGTAAGATCATTACCACTGAAATTTGAAACAAAAAAATGTCAAATATCTTTCATTTTTCTGTTTAGTTTATGCTCCAAGGTTAACATCAGTCACCAAATATACATGGATATTTATTAAATGTTTTTAATTATGTCAAGTAACCAAAAAACTAACATTCCCAAAATATATTCAGATAACAATGCAAAGTGGGAGAATAATTCACACATTTACTCACTTCCTTGACCATAATCTCAGAATCTGAGCAACTGAAATAGAATAACTAGAGTCTAAGGTTTTCAGAGTACATTTCAATGTGGCAAAAACTCCCTTCAGGGGGAGGGAGAAGGGAGGGAGGTTTTGGTGATGGGGAGCAATAATCAGCCACAATGTATATCGACAAAATAAAATTAAAAAAAAAAATCCCTTCAACTCCAGTAAAGTCAATCAAATTACTAAGAGCAGTGCACCCCAAAGTGCTGGCTGGAGTAAAACATACCCCTAGAAAGACAGGGAAAGCTCCTGGGGAAAGTTGGAGTGCAGGATGGAAAATAACTTAATGTAAAATGTAATTTTATAATTAAAAATGGAAAAATACCATAATTTCTATAATGTGAACTAGGGTAAGTAAAGCTCCAGTGTAATTTTTGGCTTCTAGGTAGGGGTGGTGATGTTCTAGTAATTTTTGGTATTTGTTTGTGAAAGGGAGTTGTGCTTAGGAAGGTTTGGGAATGTCTAGAGGTGGTGTCTGTGTGAGATTTGTATGTTTATCAAAAATGGGAATGTTAGGGAAAAATAAGGGCTTCATTAACACCAATCTCCTGAGTATATTGGTCTTACAATGACTAGTCTGTCCCATTGGTGATTATTGTCCTATTGGTCATTACAACCTAAAATACAAGGGAATCAACGTCTCAGTTGCACCAAGTGGGTCAAGGGTTTAAGGCAATGCAGGTAAACAGTTCACACTGAGAACAGCTGTATGAGTGTGTGAGCACTTGAACAAATTGTGAAATAGATGTAAAAGTGCTCTGGAAGTTCTCTCTCCCCTGCTTTCTCTCATTACTTAATACAACTTTACTTCAGTTGCCTGAATCCAGATGCACCCTGATGAGGGTCAGGCATTTGGGTGTATTCTCCTAGGGCCCTTCAATTTTCTCTAATAAACACCAATAGATCCTTGCTAAAAATGACTTTAAAGGTCATATTTCTCAAACTGAAACCTTACATCACCTGAGTTATATCTACAGCCTTAAAATAAATCACATAGGAAGTTTGGATTGGTGGAAACCCCTCCCTTCAGTGGTGAATAATTTCAAATATTAAAAAGAAATTAAAACTAACATATATCTATGGGAATTTTTTGTATAGCTCAAATATATTGCTTAAGGAAGGAGTGGGTTTTCTCCTATAAATCAAGATCTTCATGGATGGTTCTTTCAAAGTGTTTTGTGGTAAATTCTGAGAGGCAAAGATTTAAGATACTATCCTTTCTTGACTGTTTGAAATATGCTCAGAAATACCGTTGAGGCTCAAGATTCAATCATTTCTTAATGGTATAATATGCCATTTTTAGATAAGCAGGTTAAGCAGAAAAGGCTGAAATCACTGAAATATCATTTCTCTTTTGCCACCTCACCTTCACCCTTTGCCTGACTGTCAAGCTTTCACTTTCTAGTGTGTAAATTTAGCGTGGACTGATAATACCAAACTAGAGAACCACAAATTACATATACTCATGGAGTAACCCTGAGCCTAGCAAAAAGCAAATGAGAGAAAAGACAAATCATTTTAGGCATGCGGAAAGAAAGCTTCGGAATATTATACTTAGAAATGAAAAGATGGTCTTTCTGAGAAGTTGGTTGACTACATCTCAGCTTAGAAAGCCTTTCTAAAGGTTTATCTCCCTTCCTTTTACTTAAATATACTTTTTAGTTTGATTTTTTATATGATAATTTAAAAATATTATGTTGCGTTTGGCATTATTGAAAGGAAACTCTGAAGTGTATACTTACGCAGGACAATATTGGCAAACATAGAAGTATTTTAAAGATGAGTTAGGACAGTAGGCCATTCCACATCCCACAAGGAAAGATGAATACCAAACAACCTGCAGACACATCAATGAAGGTACAGGAGAACATGGGAAAAGAAGGAAATATCAAGAAACTAATAATAGAAAGTAGAAAACTCAAAAGAATGTTACTGGCATACTTTGTTTCATATGCCTTATGAATATATTTAGTTAAATTATTGAATTAAGCTAAAAAAAAACTTTAAAATATTACATTTCCATGTATGTTCATTACTTTACCTATTTAGACTGTTAGAAAAATACAGTTTCCCTACTAAGATCCTGCAGACTATTGAAAAATGACAGCTCACAGCTGAAATACCCACCAAATGCCAAAATTGTTTTATATCCATTTGAGATCTTTCCTCAAATACAACACTGGAATCAGTCAAAATTTGGAGAATCTTTCTTTTTAGGGAACGTATGGCATTGGGATTTTCATCTCTTTCCCTTACCTGAGTATAATGTCCAATTACTGCATTGGAAGTCTTCGGCCCTACACCATAGGCAAAGTCACTGTACTCATCATACCAGCTTTGGATTGCATAGGACCATGAAGTGGGGTGACTTGACATAAAGAGATTCTCGCCACAGCTTAAACCTAAGAAGAAACAGGCCATCCATGAGGAAAGGTTTAAAGCATGCAATGGCAAAATACAGACATACACACACACACAAGGCAGTCCCTGCTCTTCAAACAGAGTGCTCATGGTTGCTAACTGTTGATTAATACATAAGGAGGGTGTCTCAGGTCCACACCAGCTACAAGCTAAGTAGAAGACAGATGTGCCCAACACATTGAAGCTGGTCTCTACATGCAAAACTTTGAGTAGATGGAGATGTTCTTTTTCTTTAATATCTCCTCTCCCTGGACTCATTCATCCACACATTAGATTCTCTGCCTGTGTGTGCCTCTTGTACCCTCAGCTTTGTATTGTAAGTGTCTTGAAACTGGAGACCAACTCTTGTAATTTCTTCCTGCTCTACCTCATACTCATTAGAGATTTTCATATATAGGAATCTTAATAAATGTTCAGGATTATTATTTTGTGTGACCTTTGAAAAAAGGCTTAAAGTCAGTCTTTAAATGCCTCAAGCATGAAGCAAATGACACCAGAAAGGACAAAGTTTAAAAATTTATGGAACTCCCCTTAATCAGCAAATCAACATCACAGGATAAAGTCTCCTTTAAGAATTAGGAAAAGAGTGCCTTGCAGCCTAGAAACATTTCAATATTTTTTTCAGTCCCTGCAATTAATATTTATATTTGGATGGCTTGAAATGTAATGTCTTCATGTTGTTTAAAGAGAGCATAAACTAACTACTCTTGGATAGCTCCTTTAAGGGGAAAGAAAGAAGCTAAGATTTTAACAGTAGATTGGAATCTTTAACACCATTTCTTTTAGTCTTCTACTGAATATAGTCACTCTTCATAATTGTATTAAAGTTATAGTATAAAAAATACAACAATGGCAGTTCTAACTCTAAAACTGGCAGATAATTTGTTTCTTTCAAATAGGGCTTGCCTTTATCTATGCCATTTTTGACAATTCAATAATTTATCTAATAGTTCATCAGTATGCTATTTTATCTCATTGATTTTATGTTCCTTGATATAGAGGTCATGTCTTATAGGTTATTTTTTCGTATAATATAGGATGCATTGTAGGTACCTCAAACATACAAAAGACTAGACTTATTGTCATCAAAAATTAAAAAGAAACAGTAAAAGTAAGTGCAAATGTTAAATATTTTTGAATAAAATCTAGGAAGAGTTTGACAAAATTCAACATATTTTATTAAAATTAAAGCTTTCAAAACACGAATAGGCAGCATAATATCATGAAAAGGGTACTGAGTTAAAAGTCAGAAATTCTCATTTCAAATATTCCATATGTGATACTAATTACCAATCTTTTTACTCCAGATATTTGATCTTTAAAACAAGAAAAAATGATCCATGATCTGCTTTACTCATGAGCTAGTTGGGATGTGATACTATGTGAGACAGATTTTGTGAAATATAAAACACTCAGTAAGCACAGGATAGTGTTTCTCAGAGTTATCTCTACATATAGAAATATAAGGCAGCATTAGAAGCAACATTTATTTACAAAGTCTTCTTAATGCAACATGATAAAATGGTCACTTATTATTTTATTTGTTCATTTATTCAACAAATATTTATTAATTTACATACTGGTTCTTCGAAAATCTGAGTCACTGTGTTCATATTTGCAGTTGTCTGCCCACTTTTGGGCATTTGCTGCTGCCGCACTGCTCCATCTCTAAAACAAGGAGGGGGAAAAAAAAAAGATATACACTTAGTGACTCAAACCTCAAAGGTACATAAGCTTTATAATCAGATTGATAGGTTTATCTATATCATTTAAAAATTTCTATACAGGCACCTTCTGATTTTCATTACAATCAAAAATACATTTTTTGATGTGCCTTTTTCTGCTCCACAAAATAATATAGTTAGTATGTTTACTTCAAATAACTTTAAATAATTAAAAAATCTAAGATAAGTTAATGCTCTAATTATTTATGATAGCACAGCAGGAACATCTGAAGATGTTTTGCAATGGTCCTACTCTAAATATAGATAAACGTGGTGGTATTAAGATTATTTTTCCAACAGAAATGAGCTGAGGCTAGCTACTTCATTCCTGGTTCCTCCCCCCCCCCCGAATACATTTGAGAGACATGTGAACTTCATAAGCCATAATGTTATTAAAAGATGTTAGTTGCCAGCTGCCTGCTCTTAGCACAGCTGGCTCAAGCCACTTTCCTCATATCACTGCCTCTTACCATCTTTAGCATGTTCCTGGCACTTGGAGAGACTGCTTTCCTTAGTTCATTGTGTTTATTTACAATCTCTGATTGTACTTGGCTTAGAGTGGTTAACAAAGCAGGAAAATCTGAATCCTAAAGAAAAATAAAATTAGAATTAATTTTAGTATATTTCAAAATTAAGTATAATAGTGAATAAGTCATTTCAAGGGAAAAGAGATCATTTTTTTAAAAGTGTTCAGTTTAAGCCAATTGGTAAGCACTGCCAATAAATCTGAGCCCAAGCTATGGCTTTTAAATAGAGAAGTAGTAGATTGAAGCTTTGACAATGGGATATAATTTATGGCATCACAAATTAAAAACTCCTTTGAGGCCCCAAAGGCCAATTTCTGGTGTTAAGAGAGGTCTCAATGTGATTTTTCTAGATATATGAGTGATAATATCTTATAGTGACAAAGGTACACGATTAGAACCATTGAGACATTCATTCTCAATTAAGCTGTTGCTTAATTGAGTGGTAAGGATGGGGGCGGGGCACATGATTCATCCTAGACTTTAGGGTAGGTTTCCACCTGACACAGTGTCCAGTTTTGGAGAAAGAGTACTTAGGCCCAGTGCAAGTGCATGTGTCGCTTTCAGTACTCTAGTAAAACAGTTTTATGTATTATGTAGCAAATTTCATGAGATAACTCAAAAGATAGTTTTACTGCACGAAAAAAAAAATCTCCAAGGCAATTTGAAGGGAGTGAAGTCATTCAACTAATGGAATATTGCTGACTTTGTTTCTATTAACACAGATGTAACTGATAAATTATTAAGTCAGGTGCTGATATTTTCCATTTATATTTTAGTGCGTGTGTGGGTCTGAAGAGTAGAGTGGAGTTGTGTAAATTGTTGGCACAAAAGAGAAGAGCAATTTGTTTATCTAAATTTACTCAAGAATGTGATGTTTTATAGGGATGAGCAAGATTTTGAGTTATAAATCTAAACAAAAGGGCTCCTTTTAGATTTGACATATTGGGGTGTTATCCATCCTTCCCCCCATACCAAGTTCCCTCAAGGCTCTCCAAGTTCTGTACTCATAGGTCTGACCACATTTTATTGCCATTATCTATTATACGTCCCTTTCTCTCTCCTGCTTTCGTGTTCCTAAAGACGGAAAGCATTGCTATATGCCATTGTGCCAACAGACCCAGCACAGCTATGCCCACTGACTCCTAAGTTAGAAAGAATGCACCTATCAAATATCACTAGTGGCTGATCTGTGCATTACATCGAAGCATAAAGTAACATCCCTGGATATTTCCTATTGACCTCAAAAATATGTTTAAAGTAGTTTCATTTCAAAACACATCATAGTTGGTACCAGAGAAAGCAGAAGTAATTATATCCTGCTTCTTACCCCACTTTGCTTTGTTAAAACATAACAAACATCCTGTTGAAGAAGAGATAAGCATTCTGTTGAAGAAAAGATGCATTTGCGGTTTTTTTTAGAAAATCAGTTTCAATAGAGCTTTTATTAGGTGACAGGAAATATAAAAAGTTTTGAGAATACAATTGGTAAAATATGGTGTGTATTTATACTAAGAGAGTTCATATTGGATAAGCAATATATCCAACAAATAAATAATTACACATAAATAAGTATTTGTAATTGTACATAAATAATTACAATGCCACATTATGATAACAAAACCGATAGGAGATATCTATAAGATAAAAAGGAAGAAGAGATCAGTTATCCTTGCTCTAGGTCAGGGAAAGTTTCACAAAAGATGATTCTGAATCTCTCTGATATCTCACTTTTTACTAATTTTATAAATGAAGATCAGGAGACAGACCAGAGAGGTAATAGGGCAATCCATAAAATACAATCTTTTTAGGAAAGACATTAGAAAGACATCAAACTAGTTGAATAAAGCCCTATGTGATGAATACACTGTCTCTAGATTGATGATTTCACTATGGTAACACAATGACTATACTTCTGAATATCAAATGAGGCTTGAACCCAGTGCCAGGATTCTCCAGTCTGAGGAGTCCTAGCTATTGTCATATGCCTAGTTACAGGAGGATGCGAGAACAAACAGCACTGAACAAAGCTCTTCACATCCAGAGACTCTCTGGCCAGGAGATAAACACCTTATACAGGCACTACACACTGTAGCTTTGAAGACTGATCCTATTTCTGGGATCATTAAAGCAAAGTAGCATATCAGAAATAAATAGAGCATTTGGCCACTGCTCATGCTTATTTTAAGAGTATGAAAAAGAAAAGAAAAAGAAAAAGAAAGAAAGAAAACACTTAATAAGCTTAGTAAATTTCCTTTTTTTAATTAAAAAAATAGATCTAATTATTCTTACATAGTAACAATAAAAACTAGATGTGGCAATGTATGTGAAAGTTTTGCTAATTTAAGATTTTATGAATATATTGTTATTTTTGTGCGAGTATCACATTGAAATGGATTAAATAAAAGGAAATCAGAAAAGGTCTTGGGGCAGGAGTTTTATTAGCTTTTAAACCTAGAGATCTGTGCTAACCAATAGTAATATAATTCAAACATCATATGTACATTAATTTTTTGGTGGCTATTTGGAGAAAGAAAAAAGTAGACAGATGGAGTTAATATTAATAATATATTTTACTTAACTAATGTATCCAAAATATTATAATTTCATTATGTCATCAATATTAAACTTATTATGAAATATTTTACCTTTTGTTTCTGCACTAAGCATTTAAAACTGCTATGTATTTAAATTTATGCCCATCTCAATATAGACAAACTATATTTTCAGTGTTCAATACCTTTATGTGGCTAGGAGCTACCATATTGGTCACCACAACTTTAAATTTAGTTATGTTAACTACCCTGAGCTACCAATGAGTACTTTGTGATGGAGCAGACACTCCAGCCCTTTTCACTTTTGAAGATTTATCTTGTAGCTTGCTATCCCTCACAGTTGCCTGAATTGTTCTGAAAAGATTTCCAACCTCATGCATACCTCATATGCACCTGCAGGAAAGGACGGAAGCAGCACAGCAGCCAGGAACAGGAACACCAGCAATAATGTCATTGCTGGGAAAACAAAACAAAGGGAACAAAGACCTGCATTAAAATGTCTAGTGCACGAACATCTGAGAACATGGGAGAAAAAATTAATAATCTCTGCTATACCAAATTTATTTGTAATGTAACAAGAGAAGAATTGTCACATGGTGCCAGAAAGATGACAGTGGATTCTGCTGCAGAAGCACACCTCCAAGGGGATGTGATGGTTAATTTTAGGTGTCAACTTGATTAGCTTAAGGAGTATATAGAAATGTGGTAAAGCATTATTTTGGGGTGTGTCTCTGAGGGTGTTTTAGAAGAGATTAGTATATGGGCCTGAGTAATTAGGGTGGGAAAGACCTGCCCTCCATATGGGTGGGCACCATCCAATCCACTGGAGGCACGGAGAGAACAAAAACAAAGAAAACGGTGAATCTCTCACTCTTTCTGCTGGAGCTGGGATACACGCTTCTCTCCTGTTCATGGACATCTGAATTCAGGACTCTTCAGCTTTTGGGTTACAGGACTCACACCCGTGACACTCCCAGCTCTCAGGACTTTGGCTTTGGACTGAGAATCACACCATTGGCTTCCCTGGTGCTGCAGCTTCTGGACTTGGGCTGAGCCACATTTCTAACATCCAGTTTGCAGATGCCTATGGACTCCTCAGCCTTAACAATCGCATGACCCAATTCCCCTAAGTCCCCTCTCACACACTTACACACTTATATACATATCCTATTGGTTCTGTTTCTCTGGAGAACCCTGACTAATACAGGGAACAACAAGGGACAAACAAGTATTTAACTGAAGCCCTTGAAGCATATCTATAAATACTAATGACATCCTACCCTCTTCCCCCCCAGTTTACAGTCTTAACCTGTGTAGCTACTCTCTTTTGGTTCTAGGAATGGCTTTTTCACATTGCAATTCAGGAGCAGGAATAGTTCCCCATTGTTTCTGTTACTGGGGTACTACTGCTTTAGCCCTTTCTGGTTTCCTTAAACCCTGCCTACATCTTTATAAGGATCCCTTTAACATCTCTGAATTAGAAGTTAGCATATACCTTTTATTTCCTGTCAGGACTCTGACTGATACACTTGCCATTCTTAGAATGCTAGGTAAACCTTCTAATAAGGATGTGCTTTTCTCTCATTCTTTTAAACCACTCTCCTCAACTTTGCTCATGCAGCCAGTGTCCTAATTCATTCCCACTGAAACCTTTATCTTTGGTACCACTTCTCACATTTCAAAAAGGCAACATTCTTTTTCGGGATCTTAAAACAGAAGGTAATAATTTGATTTGTTGCTTTTAAGGGATTACTAACTCTGTGTTAATATCTTAATATCTTTACATACTTTGCCTCACAAAAGCAACTTCATGGAATCCTAAGGAAATAACTAACTATACTGGAAAAGCTTTTATCATATTATAAGGATAAACATTTATAAGTGTAAAAACATCATATATTCATCACATGCCCAATAATAGGGAGATAAATGTCTAAGTAAATTAGAATACATCCTCTTATTGCAGTATATTAGACATAAAAAGCACTATACACTCATGTTGGTTTTGTAACAAGGAAAATGTTTATGCTTTAAAGTTAACTTTAAAAAAGCACAACGCCTTATAGCACATGGTAGATCCTTAGTCATCTGTTATGTACCAAATGTTCCATGGTTTTATCTACATAGTTACTCTCTTTAGATTTTAGGAATGACTTCTTCACATTGCCCATTCAGGAGCAGGAATAGCTCCCAACTCTTACTATTACTGGGGTACTAGTGCATTAGTCCTTGCTGGTTTCCTTAAACTCTGCCTACACCTTTATAAATATCCCCTTATTAACGTATCTCCTTTGTACCCCCTGCCACCAATCATGTGTTGATTCCTTAAATCCCAGTGTGGCTGTACTCCGAGTGTTTAAAGATGGGGCCTCTAAGAAAGTAATTAAGGCCCAACGAAGTCATAAGACTTGATATACTGTCTCAATAGAATTGGTATCCTTATAAGAAGAAACACCAGAGCATGCTGTCTCTGTGTCTCTCTTTCTCTTTCTCTGAATCTCTCTCTCCATGTACACACAGAGAAGAAGCCATGAGAGGACACAGAAAGAAGGCAGGTATTTGCAAGCCAGGAAGACAGCCCTCAGTAGAAATCAAACATGCTGGCGCCTTGATCTCAGACTTCTAGCTTCCAGAATTGTGAGAAAATAAATTTTTGTTGTTCAAAACACAGCCTGTAGAATTTTGTTATGCAGCCCAACCAAACTGATACACATTCTCATATATCTGAAGGTTAGATTATTTTTGAGTGAGTTGCAAGGTCTATAATATGTAGTAGTTTGAAGTCTTCTGGAGCTACAGACCTGCATTGTGGCAGTCGTGTTCAAGCAAGGCACCAAGAGAGGCGGTTACTTCCTGCTACTGTCCAGCATACATATCTCAATGCATCTTTATTTTTCTCACTGATATATGACAACAATTCTATGAGACAGGTATTCTGGGCCAATTTTAAGATATGCCAGAGGACATTTTATTGCATAGTTGTATTCATCAATATACCTTAAGGTATAGGGAGATCTGAGAATACATGCATTATGAATCTCTTAGAGGAGAGTCACAGAAACTGTACTTCATCCCCTCCTCCTACAAAACTAATGATAAGACAAAAAGCCAGGCAAAGAACAAAAGAGACTAAACAGAAATACAAAATAATGAATTTATTTTGATGTAGTAAGACTTTCTTTTCTTTCCCACAATCTATAATGAGTATATGTTATTGTAATTACAGTAATTTGCAAAGGGGGAAATCTTTATTAAAAAGAGATTATCAACTCTTGGTAAAGTACTGCTGACTTTGCTAAACCTATTATTTCAGTTACTTTTTGGCAATCTAGCAAATCTTATAGGTTAGGCAATTATGCTGTATATGTAAGCGAAGGAACAAAAGTGCAGAGATATTAAGTGACCTCCTGACAGTTTCATCGCTAGTTAATGTATAGCTGAGACAGAATCCAAGTTTTCTTTTAACCTCAATATTCATTTTCCACTAACTATATTGTACTTTTTTGGGACACAGGGTTCCAGGTAAAAATGAAAGCATTTAATGTATTTTCTGCCTTGACAAAAAAGTTGTTCATTATTATAAATCTTTTAATGGATGGCAAACAGCTGGTAGATTACTGAACACATATTTGAGAAAATTAGAAAGAAAAAATATAATATGAACAATTAAGTTTATCCTTTTCTGTTGCTCTTCGAATATAAAATAAGACTCCTGTGACTTGGAGAGCTCAAATAATATTTTCTTAGAATATCCATCTTAAATTAAAAATATACTCCATTATGATGACCCTTATTGTGTAACTTGGTCAAAATAATGGGGAAAGTTTGTTGGCTGGACATTTTAGAGATATATTTTTGTCTATTTAGTAACAAGAATGGCAAGGGAGAAAATTGGAATGGGAATTACAAAACTGATGACATGTCCTTCTAAGGTATAAAAATTACACAAGTGTTTCTACAATGTTTTAGAAATTTAAGATCTTCTGTATTATTAAGATTTCGCTCACTGCAGTATGAGAATATTGACTGTGTTTACACTGTAGTTTGTAGGTGGAACAAATGAAGTAGAACAGGACAAAAATTTTGAAGGCAAAAAAGGAAAAACATGGAGGAAAATTATTATTTTTATTTTGTATAAAGCAGACACACAAATTTAATGTCACAAAGAGGCACTTTTAGGTTTCAAAAATACCTGGCCCCATATTGAGTAAACCTAAACTTTGGCACCAGGTGATATAAAGGAAAGAGCTCCTTATCATTACGAATCTGGGATATGTGTTACTGGTAATGATGCTGTTTTACCTAGCTCCTCTCTAACTGGTTATATAAAATTGAAAATATTCATTTGTCAAGTTAGAATAATGGTGACATAGGGTCACCTCATAGGGTTCTTGTGAGGTTGGAGGAAATAATAATGTGAAAGCTGGTGAAAGATAAAAGTAATTATATGCACATAAGTCCTAGCATTGACATTATTATTTTTATGATTATTTGGTATGCTTGCTTCCTTGGCTCGGAGTGCTGCCAGCAGAAATTCCTCAGCTGACAGGCTTTTCAGGGATTGCTTTTGTTGAAGACAGCCTCCTGGCCTAAAGTCATGCTCAACTACCCATGATAGCCTCATCCATTGGTGGATTTGGGGTAAAAAGGTCTGACCTCTTTGCCCCAGCTGGAGACAACTCTGAAACCTCAGCCTAGCCTCAGAATTACTCATGGGGTTGGCTGAAGCCTACAAGTACATCACACCTTGATTTTTACCTCTGCCTAATCTTGCTTCCTTCTCTTCTCTTCCTTGGGAATTGATCCCAAGTGCATTTCTTAATAAACTTCCTGTGTCTCAGATTTTGCCATTATCTGGTGAACTCAACCTGTGACATCATTAGGCAATCTTTCCTTCAGAATTCTAGCCAGGACAGTCTCTTTGTTGATACTTTCATTATCCTTTGATCTTATTCCTCTTATGCCTTTGATCATGTTAATCCTCAAACCTGGATTACAGCCACATCCTTCAAGAACATTTCTAAGTCCCTCTCCCCAGCAAAACTCACATGCTAACTCAAAAAGTAGTAATCTTGTTCCTGGATAGGAGCATTTAAAGTCCACACTGTAAATTTTTTATTAGATAGATTCAATTGTACAGATTTATGTACAGGGCGTTATTTCCCTCATTTTCTTCATGTGCTTTTTTCCATAACTAAATTGTGAGTTTGGAAAGGTTAGATTACCATCTTCTCACTCCTGTAAATGCCTATGCCTAAGAATTGTTCATTCTGTACTTGCTCAGTAAGAGACTTTCTAAATCTCCAGAGGAGAGGACCCGCTCTTAACCCAGTTCCCTCAGGCATGCATATCTCTCTGGCAAAATGGCCTCAAGTGGGCCTCATGTAGAATTTGACAGCAAAAGAGAAAAATAGATCTTTCTTCATTTTTGTAAGTCAAAGACAATTAAATATTCTTCTTTCCTTTAACAGACATTGCTCAAGTTTCACGCACTCTATCCAGAACAGCGTGTTAGATATTGCTGGATGTAATCAAATGAACAAGACATGGTTCTCGCCCTCAGAGTACTAGCATATTATTAGGGGAGCCCATCACTGAGATACCCAGAGTGTGAGCTGTTTGAATTTTCACATGTGTCTAAAAGTGGAGGGGCAAGTTTTATTTTCTTTTGCCCTGGCCTGTTCCATTGTTTTCTGGAGAGAGACGAAGAAGAATCTAGCATGATTCAGGGCTCTGGGAGTAAACATTTCAAATATGATATAGATTCATCATCAGCTGTAAGACCAAAGCAGTTAGCTGTACTCCACCCTTTTCCCCAGAAGCTGCTGGAAATAGCAGGTGCCAGTGGAATATGGTTTGTTTGCAGTTCCATTTGGTAGATTCTCAGAGAAGGCATTAGAAATAATTAGGAAAAATAATTTTTTCTTCCTGTCATCCACATGCATGTATATAATTTCTAAATGTGTGTTGTTATACATTTCCTCTGCTGTTTCCTAGGAACTAATTTTAAATTCCTTTTAATTCATTTCCTTTACAAGAGTTATTTTGCTACATGCAAGTCACTGAGTCCTTCTTTTTATATGGTTTTCTACTCTGCTTTCTGTGTTTTCCCTTTTTCAAATAGATCAGCAATTTTTCTAAGTGGCATCAGAGAAAAGCCAAATCCAGGGATTTAAAGATTTACAATTTCATGTGCTGATGGTTTATTACTACCTAATTACAGATCTACAGCAGAGCAGATTATATCCTTCTGATGCATGAATGTATGTGATACAATTAAACTGTAACATGTCGCTCCTTCACACTGCTGTTAGGACCACCACTATGATTGAAACACTTGCTTGAAAAAGAAAAGATGTTATTTTCCCAAATGACATAATATCACTGCATATTAACTGATAAAAACCATTTATTGACAAAATCTGTATAGGCATATCTTGCCTTAGCTGTCCACTTTGTGGGAATAAGCATTTGTAAATTATAAAATAGGAAAATTTTGCTTAATTGCTAAGAGGAGAATCCCTTAAAGGTCCATTTAAAAAGCAAGATTTTGGCTTCTATTCCAGTCAGGATGTCAAAGTAGGCTGACTTTTTTCTGCCATCCCCAAATTAACTCTGAAGGAATTATAGAAGTGAGAAGGAAACATAAAATTCAAGACAGTACCAAAAAGACAGTGAGAAAACTTGAGGAGAATAAAGTCTCTCATGACCTCTAGTACATGAGTTATGGATGTGAGTGTGTGTGTGTGGTACATCTGTGTATGTATGTGTGTGGTAGGGTGTGTGTGTGTGGTGTGTATGTGTGTGGAAGGGTGTGTGTGTGTGGTGTGTATGTGTGTGGGAGGCTGTGTGTGTGTGGTATGTGTGTATGTGTGTGGTAGGGTGTGTGTGTGCATGTTGTGTGTGATATGTCTGTGTATGCACGTGGCATGTGTGTGTATGTATATATGTATGTATGTATGTGTGTGTGTGGTGAATGTGAAGTGGAGGGTAGTTTTGCATCAAGGGCAGTGGCTGACCAGAGGGTGCAGTGAAAGTAATGCCTTTTAGTTCTTGCTTTTGCCTCAGACAATCGTTGATTGCCCTTTATTACAAAATTCTGCAGCAACAAAACAGGCACTTGTCCCAGGTGCTACAGGTCAGCAAGATAGCATCAGGGAAACAATAAAAATATCAGGAGTGAAGAACTGATAAAAGTAAAGATATGGATAGCACTCTCCAGTGTTATTACAATCTTTGATTGCAAATTAGCATGACTAGGTCCTCTCAATACTGTTTCTCCCTAAAGTGCAACCTGAAGAGTGGCAGGAAGTAGATTCCGGAATTGATTTCTCAAACAGATAAGGATAATGGTAAATAATACATAGGTTCATTTTATAAATGAAATGCAAAAATCCTAACAAGATACTAACTCATCATAATCAATAAGTTTGCTAGATGCACTAACAACTTACAAAAATACCTTTGCTGTATACCTGAAACACTCAACTAGAAAAATAAAATTAAAAAAAAAAACACTCATAATAGCAACAAAAACTATAAGGTGTCTAGGAAATGACCAAGAATTAAAATCCTTTTTGGAGAAAACTTTAAAACTCTAATACTAAAGAACACTATAAGAGATCTGAATAAATAGGTGTTTTTTTCTTCATGCTCTTTAATGGTGTTAACATAATAAAGGTATCAATAATAGTTAAATTAATTTGATAATTATTTGTAATTCCAAAAAAATTCTGATTGGCTTATGAGCAACTAAGTAACCTTTTAAAAGACTTCAAATCCTTGTTGACAAAAATTTGATATTACTGTAGGAACAGATAAATGAACTGATGGAGGTAAATAGAAAATTTAAAAGACAGACCAAAGAAGGTAGCATTAAAAAGCATTGGAGGAAGAACAGATTTTGTAGTATACGGTATTAGGAAAACCGGTTCACTATATGGAGAAAAATAAAACCAGGTCTTTTTAAAGCATTACCTAAAGGCAAATACAGATGGATTAAATCTGTAATAGACAACATGATTTACATACAACTCTTGTCATAACTCTTTGCCCTAAGTAAGCCACACACAATAATGCCGCAGATATAGTGATACTGTATCTTGTGGCAGGCACTGTGTCCCCTCTTTATGGGCTTCATTTAAAACTTAGAACAACCTGAGTGAGTATTAGTGTATTGATGTTACTCAGTACCTCAATTTACAGATGGGTAATACTAAGATCAGAGATTTAATAATGAAACACCACAAAACTTTCAAGTAATAGAACCAGGGAATAGAGCCAGAATGTCTGGCTTCAAAGTGCTTACTCCTAAAACATTCCAGAAATGTTTTAGATTATACAGACCAGAAAAACTGTCATTAAAAGCATTAACACATGTGTGTGTGATGTATGCATTACAGGTATAGATACATTTTTATACTAGTCACAGCACAGAAAAATATCTGGTGCAATATTCTCTAACTTTAATGGAATATTCATTCTGATCACTTTCTTTCTTCTCACTGCAATCTGGGAGACAGAAAGCAGCCTGTGCAATATAACAAAGTTTGCAAAAGTGCTAGACTTCATCATGCAGGAAATCTGCAAAGACATCTGAATAAGAATGCTGTCTTGCCAGTTCCTAAAAAGCTTCTTTTTTTTCCTTTCCAAGGATAAAGTCCCTCCCCTTGACTTAAATTTGCTAAACAAGGTCACTGGAATTCTTAGCAGTATCTGATTTATATTACCTGAGCATTCTGATACTATTACTCCCAATTTACTCCTGCTTCTTACAAATCCGAGCTCAGTTTAGGGGCCCCAATTTACCTCACACTGCATCTTCATTCAGTTCCTAGGCTTGAAACTCAGCATCAGTTTAATTTGATCTGCCTTCAGATGTTTAGTCATACAGGCAAACATTCTAGGTTTTAGTTTTAACTAGCAGAAGAGGCAGCACCTGATCTTCTCTGGCAATAGTGTAAGTACTCCTAGAACTTCCTGGATGGCATTTAGCCATAGTCCCCTAAAAAAAAAAAAGAAAAAAAAAGCATCGCTAAAATACTTTTCAGAAGTAAAATCTTTCCTCTAGAGGTAAATAACTCCTTTCATGTTGTCATTAAGTAGTTCTGTGGTCTCCTAATATCTGATTCTCCAGAATCACTTCTTCTTTGCCAAAGAGTATAAAGTTTTACTTGGAAATTGCTTCCTCATATACAATATACACAATAAATATTATATTTAAATTACCTGCATAAATGTGTCTGCCTGAGCAAATTGACTTTTGATTGGAAAACTTCTCAATGTGTGTGTGTGTTTTTTTTTTTTTTGTATTTAAGTACATTTCATGGGGGTAGGTTGTATTTCATGCTGATTTTCTTTAGTAAAATATTTTGTATCTCAAGTTCAGTGCTATTTTTGTTTTGGCCAATTTCCAATTTAAAGCTATTAGCGATGGCTTTTCATCCTCATTTTAATGATATCTGTACTTAAATGTATGTGTTAATATTAGCAAAAATTGCTGATGTGGAAGTATGCACACACATATAACCATAGTTTTTCATTTTTCTATGAAAGATATTTCTAGTATAATTCATAGACATGGAAATTAATTATATCACTTATTTTGGGATAAAAGATAAACTATTTTAATATCAAATTAGATAAAAGTGCTTTGGGAATAATAGAGCTATCTATATGTTACCTTCTTAGTTTAAAAAGAGTATATTAACTTAAGATAATTACTCTCAATAAAAGTTATCAACGAAGTTCTGAAAATCATAGATAAATTTACTGACAAAGTTAAAATATATATGTGTAATAAAGTGCTCACCTTGAAATGAAGGAGTTATCACTTACTGTTGGTTCTCAGAGCAGGATATCTGTTGAAAGAAGGAAGGTGGAGAGAGAGGAGGTTAGAGCAGTATATATATGACACCTATTTCCTGTTTTGGCAAACTCTGATTGTGCAAGTAAATCTAAGTCAATAAGGTCTGAAACAGGATTTGCCACAGCAATAGTGTCAAATTTCACTGCCTGCTGTCTAACTGAAATTTTGACATTATTTGGTGATTCCCCACATGGCTTTTCAAAATGTGCTATTTTGCTATTTTCCATTTATTTTTTAGAAACCGTCAGCTCTGGGAAACCTCCCTGAGCTTCAGTTTTTTCTGCTATAAAATGTGGATTTTCACATCATAGGTTTGCTTTGATGACTAAAGAATGTGATATGTGTATATTGAATATGTACTGAATGCTTAATTAGACTTTTAATATAATGCTTGGCATAAGATATTGTACCCAATAAATGGAATTAATAACATTTTAAAATTATCCCCTCTGTAGTGGTTAACTTTAGGTGTCAACTTGACTAGATAAATGAATACATAGAAACATGGTAAAACATTATTTTGGGGTGTGTCTATGAGGGTATTTCCAGAAGAGATTAGCATGTAAGCTTGAGTGGACAGGGTGGGAAAGACCTGCCCAGATGGACACCATCCCATCCACTGAAGGCCCAGAGAGAAGAAAAATGGAAAAAAAGGCAAATGCTTCACTCTGCTTCCACTGGAGCTGGGATGCAGTCTTCTCTCTTTTCTGTGGACATCGGGACTCCAGGCTCTTCAGCCTTTTAGTTCCAGGACTTACACAATCAGCACTTCTGGGCTCTCAGGTCTTTGGCCTTGGACTAAGAATCATACCACTGGCTTTCTCGTTTCTGAGGCTTCCAGACTTGGACTGAGCCAGGCTATCGGCATTCAGTTTGCAGATGGCCTATTGTGGGACTGCTCAGCCTTCAAAATTGCGTGAGCCAATACCTCTAATAAGTCCCCTCTCAGATATTTATATGCATATCCTATTGTATCTGTCTCTCTGGAGAACGCTGACTAATATATCCTCTAAAGCCTAATATTTGCTGAGCACATAAAATGTTTTCATAAATGCATTCTGTTTGATTGATTTGCTAATTTAGAGGTATTTATAAAAACTCTTTTTCAGGTGTCATAGGAAAGAATCAGTATGATGTAATCAGAAATTCAAGTGTTCAAGCTCCAGGTTCTATTAGAGATCATCAGAGTGACTTTAATAAAATGATTATCTCTGGTTCTCTGTATCATTGCCCAAAATTGAGGGGCATAGATCCAAGTGCATTTTAGAATTAGTATTAATTTATGCTCTCATGAATGAATATTAGGTTTATAAATGATTTGTTGTTTTGTTGAATTATCCTTTTATATAATAATTTAATTTAGTGACATACTAATTTCTAGGAAAAGGGTCGTTTGTCAATTTATTTGCATTGTTCTCTTGTTTCCTCAATTCATACAGTTAATTTCCTAATCTCTTCTTATCACATATATGCCTAATTATATAAGTAAAATAACTGAATTGTAAATTATGTGTTTAATCCTTCAATGTATGAGCCATTTACGTATATATAGGGAGGTACTTCAAAAAGTTCATGGAAAGATTTGCATTATCTTTTATTTCTATATTCCGTGAACTTTTTGAAGTATCCTCCTGTATATATGTACACACACACACACACACACACACACACACACAGACGCACACACACACGTATTTTAGGTCAGGTTCTGAATTTGGTCTCAGGTAAAATCTAGCCTTCGCTGATCAATTAGGGCAGTGCCTTGGACAGTCTTTTTAAATCTCTGATTAGCCAGTAATTAGTGGTGGTGGGGAAATGAGACTTCCCTGACTAGATGGCTCCCATTGGCCAAGAGCAATTCTCTTGAGAAGTGGGGCAGATATGGGCGCTTGGCAATGAACGCCCACAATACCGGGGGTCAGAGGCACTGTCCCTGGAATGGAATTTCTGTGTGATAGCTAAACAGAATCTGCCATACTATGGGACAATAGTTGCATTATTGTAATGATGCATATTATAAATGTGATAAAAAGAATAGCGAAGGCATTTATCTCTATATGACTCACTTATGTGAAAAGTGAGAGAGTACACTAAATAAATTAAAAATTGTTCCACTTCTAAAATTCTGTTTGTCTCTGAGAGAAAACAAGCTTCTGTCTTGCTTCTCTCGATAACTGGATGTATTTATTTGTGAAACCACTGACTCTTGCTAGTCTTGGTTTTAATCCATTTCTCAGTTTCCTCACCTGTAGAATAGGGAAAAAAAAATACTCAGTGTTGTGAGTGTCAAAAAATTTGATGTATGGAAAACATTTTTAACACTATCTTGCACATAGTCAGTGCCCTATAAATACTAGTAGTTAAGAGTATATGCAAAGTGGTGAGATTACAATAAATGGTGTTAAAAGACCTGTTTAGCCCATGATTTTTGATTTTGTAAAATTCACTTTCATTATATTGAAATAGTTATTTCTCATTGTAAAGTTCATAAAACTAAAAAGTAATTTGTTGAGGATTACATACTGTTTCGTGTGGGTTTTCTGTTATTTAGCTTAACTGACAACTACAGAAGGGAAGTTAATAAAGAAGTATCCATATTTTGTTAAGCAACAAATCTTTGATGTTCTTATATTCAATGTCAACAAATAAAATATACATACAGGACCAAATTTTTCACAAAGAGAAAACTAGATTTTTTTTTCTTCATGGCAGGAGCTGAATCATGTATGCCAATTCTTATAATTGAAGGTATATAATATAAATTTAATACATATTTGTTGAAAAATTTCTAAGTAAAAAGTAGAATCAATAGAATAAGTAGAAGCATAAATTTCTCCCAGGCAAGTACTCTTTAAAGTTGCTCAAGTTCCTCTATTATAAAACCAGAAGGTAACTTCATGGCTATGGTTTTCATAATTATAATCACATAGGGCACAATATAAAAATGTATTTTAAAAAGCATTATTTTTGTAAAAATCACCTAACATGTTTCTTCTTATTGCAAAGTGGAATTCAGACTTTTTTCTCCAAAGATAACACTGAAACATTACATGACCTATTTGGAAAATGAGATAAAGATTAGAATTTTGAAAATCATCTGCCACCAAATGATTTTTTAAATCCATTTCTTCTTTTTAAAAAACTACTCAAGTTGTTCAGAATGAATTTTAAAGATGTGGAACCTCATGACTCAAATTTATCTAGCAAGAATAATAGTCATTATGTGTTCTTTGCAGTTCTGCCTTCATGGCTCAGGGCGAAAAAAAGAGAGAGAAACGAGTTAGAAATTACCCAGCAGTGTCCAAAGCAGAAAACTTTGGCAGTTTTAGATAGACACAGTGCGGGTACAGTACGAACTCTGGTCCTGAAGACTCTGGTTCAAGAGATACATATCTTGGCAAGAAACAGCAGCAGAAGAATAGTTAACATAAGAATCTGCAAAATTCAAATGCCGTAATTGAAATAATAAATTTGAGACCAGCAATGAGAAAGAGAACTTCACAAAAGAGAATGTATCGTGATTTATTAATCTTATTTTTCTCATATGTGGCTTGAGTACAGCACTGAATAAGTTTTTCAAGAATGAAAATGAGTGGCATACAAGCCCTTGCTCTCTATTTTGTGGCTTTGAAATATTAAAAATAATATAGATTGAAATAAAAATTTTTAGGGCATACCAATTTTTCCCCTCAAGTTCTGTAGACATTGGAATTTATTGTTGTTATTTTAAAAAATAGCCTAGATTTTCAGCTTGAAAAGATACTGATGCCTGGGTCTCACCCATAGAGATTATGATTTAATTGGTCTGGGGTATGTCTTGGATATAGTGATTTTTAAAAGTTCCCTAGATTGTTATAAGTAAAGTCAAGGTGAGAACTACTGTTCTAAAGAATAGAATCACTGAAAAACTAAATCACTTACTCAACAAGTATTCATTGAGTACCTAACAACACACCTAGTATTAACCTGAGAGCTGTGAGTAATGGGAAAAATCCTGTCCCCGAGGTGCTAAAGAGAGAAGACAGCATGTGAAAACAGTATAGAACAATATATGAATCCACATGATTGGTTGTATGTATAGTGCCCATCGTGATGTTTATAAGAATTCAAGAGAAGGAATACACAATGTGGGTAAGTAGAAGATGTGTACATACAGAAAGCTGTATGATATTAATGAATGAATAAATTTTGAGCCCTAATGAACTTAGCAAATCCTACATGGATTTTATATCTTAATTTCCCCTGGACAGGTGTCGATTACTAACAGAAAAGTTACTCTTTGTTTTCAGTTTCTTTACATACTTGAAAGAAAGACAGTCTCTGGTGCATGGAGATTTATACTAGATATTTGTTAAATGATAGATCATTTGAGATGAAAAAATGTGACAGGGCATACATAATTAATTAATTCCAATACATCTTAAGCTAATAGAAACATTATTTATACCTCTTGGCTTATTCTCAATATTAAACAATTCTGCTTTGCAATGGGGCCACCCTGGGTCCGGAGGCATAGAGCCGGACACTGGACTCTCCTCCCACAACCAAGTATACTGCCAGTGCCACAGGGCCTGCCCAGGGTCCTGTGGTATGGAGCCCCAGACCAGACCCTTTGCCCACAACCAGGCACACTGCCAGCACCATGGGGCCTGCTTGGGTCCTGAGGTTTGGAATTGGGGACCGGACCCTCCTCCCACAGCCAGGCACACCATTAGTGCCAAGGGGCCCACTCAGGGTCCTGAGGTATGGAGCCTGGAGCCACCAGCAACCAGGTAAGGAGAATGTCAAAAACATCACCTCCATGTGGGTGGCCCACCACAGCCACCACAAAAACCATAGCTGCCGTGAAAGTGGCTGGATACCACAATCACTGTGCAGATGGTCTGCCAACCCCTGGAGTGCATTGACACAAGGAGAGTCACCAGCAGAGACCAAAGAAAAGAAGAGGATGTCTCTCTCCACAAAGCTCATTCCAGAGAGGCAGAAGAAACATCTGATCTATGATAATATTGGGAGACCTGAACACACCTCTCAGCATTGGACAGATCATCTAGGCAACAAATCAACAGAGTAACCATTACTCTTTCAGAAGGAGAGAAGAAATCTAGGGTAATTAGGGGGAGGGGAAGGGAGAGGGAGAGGGGGATGGGGAAAGATTGGACAAGGGGCATAAAGAATAAGTATGATTTGTAACAATGCATATGTAAGTAATACTGATTTGATCAACATATGTCAATGTTGGACCCCCAAAATATGTATAATCAATTATGATTCAATAACAATAAAAAAATAATTCTGCTTGTATGTTTATTTAGTATAAGCAGTCTGTGACAATTTACTTCTTCAATAAAATATTCATATTTGTGAATTGCCTTGATGTTGCTTCTTTTGTATAGGCCATACATGACACCATCATTTCATAAGTTTTCAAAATTAGAGCTGTATTTATGCCCAGTGCTCTAGATCAAAGTTTTCAGATCAAAACACTGAACCATTGCTGGAAATAATGAGGTCTTAGGAGTGAAGGCATCTGAAGGGCAATACAAAACTGAAGTTCTGATTTCTGACAAATACCAATTGTTTATCATCCCCTTGTAAATTTTGACGTGTGTGATGAGAATGTGTTCATAATCTGTGTATGGATATAGGTATGACTGGAATTAGTTGTGCAACAAATAATTAGATGTATAGAAATTAATACCATCCACAGTGTTCAAATATTTTCAAATATTTAGGACAATTTTATTTGTGTGTGTCTTTGTATATACATATACATACATATATGCATGTGTATATATGATATATACATGTTTGTGAGTGTATATATATATATAATTGGCAGAGATTAAATCTTCACTGTTGCTAAAAAACTATGAGAAGGAAGATACATCTTTTGTTACTTGAGTCTATAGGTTGAGAATCCTGTGAGCAATTAAAAGGTGAGTGGTATGATTTATAATAATGACATGTTTTACTTTTGGCAAATAAAGTGCTCACACACTAAGAAGTATGAAAAAATCAGAAATTAATAGTGAATAATTTGCAAATAATTTTTTGGTGATATTTTCCTATGATCTTGGCAGTATTTTCCAATCAAGATGACTGTAATTGGACAGCCAACTTGAACAAATTGTGATTGTTTGTACTAATGCTATTCTCTTTAAGGACAAGTTTTAAAGTATTTGCGTCGTCTTTAGTTAATGTTACCTAACAGGAAGTGCTTAGTAACCTTCACCATGAAAAAGCATTGTATCCTGCAAGTGATGAGAACTCCTCACTTTAATGAGAAAAGTATAGTAGTTGCTTTCAGTTATCATTCATCTTTCCTTTCTTATTCAGCATTTCAATACACATTTATCATGAAAACAAATGAAGTTGATTATCCTCTCAACTTTTATATTTGTAGCATGAGTTCAACTCCTGATTAGTTGATTTTCATAAATCAAAACTGTTGTAGTTATTAGTAGTATCTCTTATGTATGCTATAATTTATAATTGGAAATTAGAATATTTGATAAAAGCACCTGCGTATATGTTATTTCACACTTCCTAACTGCTCATGACCAGTTTCTCAAAAAAAAAAAAAAAATTGCCAAATGAAAAGAGCCATTATTATATTAAAAATGTTGAGCACTTTTTGAACCATTACATACAATTGCAAAACATTTTTAATCAATTATATTACAAGTCTTTAAACATTGGGGTGGTATATGTGATTGAGAATAGATAATTGCTTTAGACAGTCAACTTTGATGACACAAGCTTATATGTTTATTTATTGAGAATAATTGTGAAAAGCTAAATTGTTTCTTCAAATGAGTGGCAGACACATCTTAGCCAAGACTATTTTCTTTAGAGCTCATTTAACTCTTTCAGTTCTTTATCTCCATGATTTCTTTCTGCCCTTAAGTCACAAATCACACTCCACCTTCACCTACCTCGTGCTTTCATCTTGAACTTTTATTGGCAGCAACACGAGAATGATTGATGTTGAAAAAGAACTATTATACACATGTGTATGAATACACACATATATGTTACTGGAACATTTGTTTTTTAAAATAACATAATTTTGTTCTATTAATAGGTATGGTCATAAAAATATTATCAAGGTGGACCTCAGTAGAAATATGATGATGTAATAATTGCTATTAATTTGCTGAAGTTTGAGCTACAGAATTTCTCTAGCTGTAACTAGGAAACTGCTCTTAATATCTCACAAATAATGACTAAGAACCAGATAAATCATTTATTTCTAATAAGGGATACTTTCTGTTATGTTACAAGATGTTGAGGAAGACAAAGATACTCAAGCTAAATAACAAAGGAAATTTTATTTGTGTATAGGAAAAGGAAGAGAGTGAGGGGGTTGGGGGAGAGCAGATGGCTTGCCCATCCTCTCCATTAGTACCTGTGGGCTCCCTGTTGCTGAGTGCAGACTTCTCTTAACAGAAATTCACAGATTATGGCAACCACTTTATAAAGACTTTCATGATAATACATTTCTAATATAATAGAAAAGTTTTCTGATGAGATTTCAGGAGAACTCAAAAAAGGTAAGTGGGCCTTTTACAGTATCTCACACATTAACTTATGGATGCTGAAAATTCGTTGTGTTTGAAATTCCCCTATGAGAAAGCAAGACAGTTCATCATCCCATTGGTAGTAGACTAGTATATCATGTATAACAAAGACTCATTGAGTGTTGGGTGGGTCAAATTATTAGATTTAAATACATGCTTGTCCTTTGATTTTGACTAGTTAAGTCGCTTACCTATGAATAGCATTCCTAATTTCGCAGGTTGTTGTCAGATTAAAAAAATGTTTGAAAACAGGTGTTTTATAAAAATACAATTTCAAATCAGATGATGTAAACACCACTGAAAAATTTTACACAACAAAAAACTATTTCATCCAGACTAAAAATTAGAGATAATTGATTTGTTCCCTAAAGAATAAGTGAGTCATCAAAGGCAAATCCTACAGAGTGATATTTTGTCAACGGGTGATTCTTTTCTGTCACTTCTGCTGGAAAGCTCCACTTTTTGTCCCTATCTTAACTTTTGATCCAAATAGCTCTTATTCAGATGGGAATCACTGATTAGGATATAAAGCTTCAGTCTGCAATAAGTTAACAGTTCCCTTGGGACTCCCTAATATTATTTAAAACTCTGAGGCTGTCTTAGGAACACTAGTGCCTCCTACATAATTTCAGTCAGAGACACTCTATGTTCCTCTTTTCTTCTGTCTGAGACTTTTCCATCTGATGTCTATCACTTGATTAAATTTCCTGGAGAAGAGTGGTCATGTTCAGAATTTGCTCACATGATCTGTAGTCCCCGTCTTCTTCCCAATGGTTCCAATTCATTCAATCATCACAACTAGGGCTTATTCCTGCAGAATAATGTTCAATAATAACCATGGAGATTTCCATAACAATTACACAGAAGTAATATTTCCAGTAATTTTCCAAAGGGAACTTCCTTTTCTAGCTAATTTTTTCAAGTCAGCCCAAAAGGACATGCATATGGAACTGCCTGTAATTAATATACTGTCTACTATATCTCTTCATCTTCTGGAGGTTCCCCCCTTCCATACTGTTATTGGTTCTATTGTCCTGATTTATCTTCCTAGGCTGTAAGAAGAGAAGGATTGAAATGTCCCTGAGATTTTCTGTATCAAGTTATATAGTTGGTCAGGTTGCAGGGTCACAGTAGTTTCCATTGGGACATTCCAGGGTATTTATTCAATTCTAGGTTATTTTGTTCAATGTGCATGCACCCCCCCCCCACAAGCAATATAGCATTTAGTGAGCATCTATTGTATGTATAATTCATTCTGTCTTCTGTAGAGAGAAGAAAGGATATACAATTCACTTGGATATTTTAATGTAGTGCTTCTAATGATATAATAAAAATCAGCAAGGTGCTTGATTTTTTTTTTTTACAGCATATGGATTTTTGTCTTCTTTTATGTTGTTTTGTTTTGTTTCATCCTAAACCTACTGAATCAGAATCTCTGGAAGTGGAGCTTAGAATTTGTCATTTTCAGTAAGCTTCCCAAATGATAATTACATTTGGTGAACTCTTTTGAAAGATATATATGCGTGGAATCACTTGAAAGCTTTTCTAAAGCTGGTTAGAATGACCACCTAATTTGTGATATTTTGAAAGTGAAAGAAGATACTATTTAAAAATTATTGCAGGAAGACCTGTACATACCAGGGACTTCCAGACAAACCAAAAAATACTTTCATTTTAGTGGGAGCTGAATTACAGGATACGTATTTTGAATGTAAAATCTAGGACAGACTAAATGTTTGGGATGTACACTGGGCTATTGTATCCACATTATCTCCACTAACATCCAATCAGAACTGTAGATTATCCCTCCAAGTCATGTTTAACACCAGCTCATCTTTTGCATTCACAGCACCACAGTCCTAATCAGGCCAGGCTCTCGTCGTTTATCTTCTAGATTATATTGCTGGCCTTATAACTGCTCTTGCTGTCTCCGTTTTTGTCTTTCTTCCATTCTTCCTTCCCCACTGATGCCAGAGCAGTGATTCATAAATGATCACCTTATTATTGTGTTTGAAATTGTTTCTACATGACTTAAATTGTAACAAAGGATGGAATAAATAATATAAAAATACATACTATAACAATATTAACATGAATAATAAAATATGTAATTATAAAAAGAACAGAGTTCTTATTTAGCCAGTGTGCATCAGTAGTTAAGAACACCACTTCAAATTCTCCTTGCTCTACTCCAGAACCACCCTGGCTCTTGCCTTTAGGACCTGCACGGACTTTCCCATAACCTGGCAACAAATAACAAATTTAAGTTAGAAACAGCAGTGCCCTCCTAGATCCAGCTCCAGTGCTATGACTTGAAAATGTTCTAATAGATTGATGTGTATGTTGTACTCATTATGAAATATTTTGAATATCCTATCTGCGATTAAGTAATCTTTTCAGAGTTCATGATTTGGCTCCTTTATGCCTCATCCATTCTATTTTCCAACCCTTCCTGAGGCAGGAGAAAGGATAAGGCTAACAGGAGAGACTCCATTTTATCGTCCACACCAAGAAACAAGCAGTAGTCTATATGTTGGAAATGTGGCAGAGACGGCAACAGACCACATTCTGTTCCAGGAAACACCAGAGAGGGCAGGAGTTAAAGATAAGCCCTAAAGACCCACCTGTGTGTCCCCTTCCCACAAGCATGTCAGTAGCCAAGGTTGCCTAACCCCCCTTTTTCTTTTACGGGCTTCAAGAGAACAATGAGGATCCCACCTACTGAGGCTAAAAATAGAATGCCTTGTGATCTACTGAGGAAGACCCCAATCATGAGATGGGAGATCTCACCTTCTTTCCCAAGGCCCCTACCCAGCTCTTTTGTCTTTAAAAACCACTTGCACTGAACACTCAGGGAGCAAACTTCCTCTTTCGTGTTGACTCCCTTGTGCACAAGCTATCTTTCAATAAACTTAGCTTACTCATTCTCACTACGGGTCCAGTGTTCATTTCTATGACATTGACTCCCAAAAGAACCTGGCATTCTAGGTCTAGTAACACTCCCACTCTATGCTTCACTGCTCCAAAAAATGACATCTCCCATGCCTCTGTGGTTTTACACCTGCTTCCTAGACTACTCTCTTTTTCTACTTTTCTTCCTCTTAAACTCTTACTTATTGTCTGTAACTCAGCTTAATTATTATTATTATTTTTTCATGATAGTCTTTCCTAGCTCCTGTAGGCAGATTTAAATGCTTCTCCTATACTCACATTTTATTTTGTACATGTCTCTAACTCACTAATTTTTCAAATGTGGTTTTTTACTTATATGTTCATCTCCCTTCTAAAAAGTAATGTTCTTGATTCTTGGGCCCATATGTTTTTATGTATATTTATCTCCAGTTATGAGTACTTTTCCTGCATGTATATTGATTAGGTGAATAAAGAATGCTTATTTGAAAGAGTACATAAATGAGAAAAAATGTTTTTTGAGATTAGGAAGATAGGGGTTCCTGAATATGACACATTTTGAGCTGAACTTTGAAGGAAATAAGGGACATGGTAGAATTGAGATGAATTTGATCCACATTCCCGATGAGGGCAGTAACAAAAGCAATATACAGAAAGAAAAATGAATACACTGGTGGTTGGAGAATGGCGCTATTGGGTTAGTAAATGAATGAGATAGAATGAAGAGCATTACCCTTGAAGCTTTTATTCTTTTGTGTCAGTTTGAGGAGTTTAGACCTACACTACTAGAACCATTAAATCCAAAGCTTTATTTCCTCACAATAACCTTTGGTTTGTAACAATTGGCAATTTGTTCTTCCCTGGACTTGGTTCCAGCTCTGTACAATATCACCATCTGTGTCCCAGAAAGATGCAAGTCATTGCTATGCACTCACTAATCTTCCTGTGCATTCTCTGAGCTCATCTTATTCTTTTCTCAAAGGTCAACTAATGGCTGCTTTGGCCTGATGATTTATTGTCTCTTAAGCATGTAGTTCATTGCCAAATGTTAATTCTCTTTAAATAAGGTCCAAGGAATAAAGAAATCCATTTATTGATTTATCTGGATGTTGCTACAGCTGGCTGTGGTTCCTTGTTCTTTGACATGTGACCTTTTTATGCTTGCTCTGATAATTCACTTGTGTCCAAAAGTTATCCGTAACTCAATAAAACTCAATTCTTGTGGCTGTGAAATTATATCTTGCCTCTCATTTAAGAAAACATCTCATCTAACTTTAATATGAAGCTTTTAGATGAACTATAGTTGCCTATTTCTACCTTTTTAAGGTTAGTAATTATCTCTACAATACTCAAGGTCATTGTAAGCACAATCTACCCTTCATCAGGTTAAATAACTTCTAGCCTGGAATTTTATTATTTCTTCCAAGTTACACAAAAATAAAAGTGACCTATGTTTATTTCCTTGTAATATTAAGCAAAAGAAAATATTTTTGCAACCTACCTGGGTTTATAAAACAAATTATAATTACAGATTTGTACATGGAAATAACAAGTGCTGGTCCTTTTACATGATGTCAGCTCATGTTATTTACTCAAGTGATATTGTATTTGGAAAATACCTTTCTTATATGGAGGCAAGAAACTTCTCTTATGCCTGCCAAAGTACTTTTAATTATTTTTTCTTTTTCTTTTTTATTTGCAAAAAGGGAAATTTATTTAATGTAAATGTATACGTTAATAAAAAAGGAAGATCTCAAATCAACAATCACCTTTGCACCTTAAGAAACTAGAAAATGAAGAGCAAACTAAGCCCAGACCTAGCAAAGGAAGTAAATAATAAAAATTACAGCATAGATAAAAGAAATAGAAAATAGACAAGAAATAGAGAAAATCAATGAAATAAAAAGTTGGTACTTTGATAGATCCACAAAACTGACAAACCTTTATCTAGATGGATTAAGAAAAAAAAAGAGAAGAATCAAATAACTAGAATCAAATGAAAAAGGAGTCATTATGAATAAGTTTACAGAAACCAAAAGCGTTATAAGAGAGTACTATGAGTAACTGATGGTCAACAAATTAGGTCATCTAGATTAAATGAATAAATTCCTAGAAATAAGCCACCTACCAAGACTGAATTATGAAAAATCAATAAGTCTGAACAGAACTATAGCTAATAAGATGAGTGATTGTCATTTTTCAGATTCTTGATGCAGGACTGCCTTGAGGATTTCTTGCAGGGCTGGTCATGTGGTGGTGAACTCCCTCGGTTTTTGTCTGTCTGGAAAATGCACTATTCTCCCTAATTTCTGAAGGATAGTCTTGCTGGCTATAGTATTTTTTGCTGTTAGTTTTTTTCTTTTAGTAATTTAAATATATCATCCCATTTTCTTCTGGCCTGTGGAGTTTCTGTTGAGAAGCCTGCTGTTAATCTGATAGAGGCTCACTTATATGTGAATTGATGCTTTTCTCTTGCTTCTTTTAAGAATCTCTCTGTCTTTGAGCCTGTGCCATTTGACTATAATGTGTCTTGGAGAGGATCTTTTTGGATTGCATCTGTTTGGGGATCTTTGGGCTTCCTTGATCTGAAGGTCTGCATCTCTCACTACACTTGGGAAGTTTTGTGTTATTACTTCCTTAAATAGGTTTTCAATGTCTTTCCCTTTCTCCTTCGCTTCTGGAATACCCATGATTCAGATGTTTGTGCACCTGAGGTTATCTGCTAGCTCTCTTAGATTTTCTTCATTTTTTAAAATTCTTTTTTCCATTTCTTTGTCCACCTGAGTTATTTTGAAAAAACTATCTCCAAGGTCAGAAATTCTTTCTTCTGCTTATTCTAGCTTTCTGTTTAAGTTCTCAGCTGTGTTCTTTATTTTGTTGAGTAAATCTTTCAGTTCCATGAGTTCTGCTACATTGTTTTTAAGGTATTAATCTCTTTGTAAACTTCCTCTTTCACATCCTAGATTTTTTTTCTTTCTAATTTCATTATGTGTGTAACTGAGTCTTCTTGTATCTCAGTGAGTTTCCTTAAGAGTATTGCTCAGAATTCCTTTTCAGTCATTTCAATGGCTTCCTCCTCTATAGAGTTTGGTATTTGAGACTTACTATATTCTTTTGGTGGTGTCATATTTTCTTGGATTGTCATATTTCTATTATCTCTAAGTTTATGTCTTGTCATCTGGTAGAGCAGTTGCCTCTTCTATTACTTCAGAGGGGGGTTTGAGGAGAGAGATGTCCTCTTCTTTTTCCAGACTCCACTGGTGACTCTCTTTGTGTCAATGCAGTTGAGTGTCTGGTGGGCTGCCTGCACAGTGAGTGTGGCTACTGCTGTGGCATAGAGCCACTTTTGCAGCAGTAATGGCTGTGTCAGTGGCTGTGGTGGATCACCCGCATGGAAGTGGTGTTTTTGGCATGCTTCTTGCCCACTTCCAGGTAGGGGATGCTGCCGTCAGCTCCTGCCTAAGAAGCTGGGCATGCTCTGCTGCTTGCCTGCTTCCAGGCAAAGGAGGCTGCCCTTGGCTCCTGCCTAGAACCCCAGGCAAGCTCTGCTGCTTGCCTACTTCTGGGTAGAGAGTGAAATTTTTTTAAGATATAATTACCACATGCTGTTCTTCAGGCTTCAAAACATTTCCCCGTCTTGTGTTGGGTCTCCTGATATTCTTGGTTATATGTCTACTTAAAGGGTACCTCTCAGCCTTAGGGAAACTCTTGAAAGGAGAATACTACATTATTATGCATGGTTCTCAAGATAAGTTGTAAACCAGCGTTCACCTCAACCATTGCTACTCTTCTTTTTATTGCCTAACCTGGTTTTTAGACTTTCCCTCTACTAGCCCCACTCTTCAGAAAAGTTCTTTTCTATTAATAGCACCTTTTGTTTCTCAAGCAAATCACATTCCCCATCCCTGATCTTGTTCCAATCACACTGGACTCCTTCACATTTCTCAGTGAAAGCTCATTTTCACTCGAGGGACTTCATACTCTCTGGACTCTGACTGCATTTCTCTGCCTCTAGTCCCCCAACTTTATAGCTTCATGAATAGCTTCCTCCTATCTATTTAGCTTTCTCTAAATTCCTTCATGTTTTAGCTTAAGTATATTACTTTTTTAGAAAGGCCGTTCATGGCTTCCCTAGATTGTGTTGCACATACAGGCCTCTTAATACAAATTTGTTAAATAAATGACTGAATGAATCTAGTATTATACATGTCATATTTGAGGGGATGAAAAGATGCTGAAAGTACTGGCAATGTATGGATGAGATGAGGCCAGAAATAGACACTGACTTTTAACTTTTGTTTAGCGTTTTACAGTTTACAAAGCAACTTCACATGTTTTATCAATGAAATTTTTTACCATTGCTAGAGAAAACTATCACTATGTAATCTCCATTACAGAGGTTTAGAAAAGTTAATATCTCAAGGTCAAATAGCTAATAAATAGAAGAAGTTGGAACTGTAGCCTTATCTTCAAATTTAATATTTCATCTTCTATGGCATGTTGTAGTTCCCTGACTTAAATTTGACATTTGTGAGAATAAATGTTCTAGATGAAATGTCAGTAACATTAGGTGAAGACAGTTATCACTTTTATGGATATTCAAATACTTTTCCTGATGTGAGAGAAAACAAAATAAAACAAAAAACGTGCAGCCTTACGTACTATCTCTAATTTAGCCTCTTTCTAGTTGTATCAACAATTACTAACTCTCTGCTTTAGTTGTCTATCAATGAAGATAATTTCATATGTATTTCATAGGGTGGTTGTGAGAATTAAATTAATTTAGTTTATATATGTAAAGCTTTACAACATTGCACATTGAAGAATATTGGTTAATACACAAAAACTGCTATTATAGTTATTATGATTATTATCAGTAGTATCATTTAATATGCTTACTAGACCTTCTCTCCTCTCAAGAGAACACTAAAAACATAACATATGTGACTATTTTGTCTGTAATTAACTTTTCAAAGCTTGCATAGTTAGTTGCATAGAAGGAGGGTTTTTCCTTTTGAGACAGGATATGACCAGGCCTGTGAACCCTACCAACTTTGTTTTTCCTGCAGGAGACATTCTGTTACAAAGTACTTGTACTTTTCCACTCCTTAGTCATGAGGTCTGCTGAGCTCGTAATTGCCCCTTGTCCCTAATAAAAATAATTAAGGAAAAACCAATTGTTCTTGCAGAAACCAAGATAAAAGGAAAATGGTATTCGCTGAGCTACAAAGCTCCTTTCCCAAGGCTTGTTAAGCTGTAACTGCTACTTTTGTTTACACTGTATCATTATGTGCCCATTCTTTTTTTTTTCCCCCTGTAACTTTAAAGATTAAGTTACAGATTAACTTTAAGACCCCTTAAGGATTAAACGCAAAATGCTCCTGGAACTGAAATCCTTTGCTACCATCATAAAAATGCCAGAAATCATCAAAGCAAGATGCTGACATCTATTGAGGAACTGCTTGCCTTTATTTTTTTTTATTTTTATTTTTATTTTTTTATTCTTTTTTTTAAAATTTATTTTATTTATTTATTTATTTATTTTTTTAATTTTATTTTGTCGATATACATTGTAGCTGATTAATGCTCCCCATCACCAAAACCTCCCTCCCTTCTCCCTCCCCCCCTCCCCCCCAACAATGTCCTTTCTGTTTGTTTGTTGTATCAACTTCAAATAATTGTGGTTGTTATATCTTCTTCCCCCCCCCCCCCGGTTTGTGTGTGTGTGTGTGTGTATGTGTGTGTGTGAATTTATATATTAATTTTTAGCTCCCTCCAATAAGTGAGAACATGTGGTATTTCTCTTTCTGTGCCTGACTTGTTTCACTTAATATAATTCTCTCAAGGTCCATCCATGTTGCTGCAAATGGCAGTATTTCATTCGTTTTTATAGCTGAGTAGTATTCCATTGTGTAGATGTACCACATTTTCCGTATCCACTCATCTGATGATGGGCATTTGGGCTGGTTCCAACTCTTGGCTATTGTAAAGAGTGCTGCGATGAACATTGGGGAACAGGTATACCTTCGACTTGATGATTTCCATTCCTCTGGGTATATTCCCAACAGTGGGATGGCTGGGTCGTATGGTAGATCTATTTGCAATTGTTTAAGGAACCTCCATACCATTTTCCATAGAGGCTGCACCATTTTGCAGTCCCACCAACAATGTATGAGAGTTCCTTTTTCTCCGCAGCCTCGCCAGCATTTATCGTTCATAGTCTTTTGGATTTTAGCCATCCTAACTGGGGTTAGATGGTATCTCAATGTGGTTTTGATTTGCATTTCCCGGATGCTGAGTGATGTTGAGCATTTTTTCATATGTCTGTTGGCCATTTGGATATCTTCCTTAGAGAAATGCCTACTTAGCTCTTTTGCCCATTTTTTAATTGGGTTGCTTGTTTTCTTCTTGTAAAGTTGTTTGAGTTCCTTATATATTCTGGATATTAATCCTTTGTCAGATGTATATTTTGCAAATATTTTCTCCCACTCTGTTGGTTGTCTTTTAACTCTTTTAATTGTTTCTTTTGCTGTGCAGAAGCTTTTTAGTTTGATATAATCCCATTTGTTTATTTTTCCTTTGGTTGCCCGTGCTTTTGGGGTCGTATTCATGAAGTCTGTGCCCAGTCCTATTTCCTGAAGTGTTTCCCCTGTGTTTTCTTTAAGAAGTTTTATTGTCTCAGGGTGTATATTTAAATCCTTAATCCATTTTGAGTTGATTTTAGTATACGGTGAGAGGTATGGATGTAGTTTCATTCTCCTGCATATCGATAACTGCTTGCCTTTAAAAACCCTTCTGTAACCTTCCTCTGGAAGACAGCTTCTCCAGTGCTTCCTCCCTCATGCATAAGCTTTCCTTCTTTTAATAAAGTGTTTGCTCAACACATCATTGGGTTTATTACTTATTTCTATAACATTGAGACCCAGGAACCTGGTTTGGTATCACTTTTAATCTTCAAACCTTTGGTTGAATGTGGCTTGACCCTTGATGCTTTTCTTTTGAAGTTGCAGCTAGTCCTAGACAGAAATTTTCAGAGTGGACATATCTGATTGATCCTGGATTTGATCTGCAACTATAAGTTACAAAAGAGGAAGGTCTCACTGTAAAATACATTAGAACTTAAGTAGTTCTAATAATATTTCAATGATTGAAAGGACTCTAAATATCATCCAATTTCTAACCCAATCCCTTATCATGGATAAACTGTCCTTCATTGTCCCTTCACAGTTATTGTGGAGACTTTAGAAATTTCCTGCATTTGGAATTATTTGATAAAGTGTGGGGCTTTAAAAAACACTTTGTGATTTATTTTAGGGTGTGTATGTTTGCTGTTCTCTCTCTACATTGCTCCAAAGTAGACCTTGCTCATAGATTTTATTTATATGAAAATTATGTTTTGGATATAAAGGTCCCCAACCAGGAGATTAAAATCTACTGGCAGATGCCAATGCTGTATCTAGTAGAGAATGCTTGGTCAATTTCCAAGACTCAGCTCCTCTTGCAAAGGAATTGCTAGGATCTCTGATATGAAAAGAAGAGCAGCGATTATGTTTTACTTAGAGACTTTATACTCAGAAACTTTTTCCCAACTCTTTGACCTCTCGTACAATCTTTAATAAGATTGTAGAAATTAGAAGCACTGCCTCCTTACATTTAGTTTGATATAGTAGTTTTCAACCCTATCAGACCTAATAATTCCCTCTTATCACAAATTTTTTTACTCCCTTCTCCCCTTGACTTTAATGTTCTGGAAATAAATTCAGGAATAATATATCTTTTGTTTCCCCTAGAGTGTGAATATCACTGAGAAAACACTTCTTGTGGGGCTCCTTCCTATTTCAACTATTTAGCTCACCTAAAATCAGCAAGTAAGCACTGTTATAGTGTCCCATCATTATTTGATCCTGTAAAAAATAAAATAAAATAAAATAAAAAACTACACTGACCAGTGGGAATGATCTACTCACCAAGCAGCCTACCCAGAACAGAGACACCCTATTAGCTGAATCACAATGCTTTTGGGGGAGTCTAGACCCCATGTGTAAAGTAGAACATTGTAGGGTAACCCAAAGGAGAGAAATGGAGACTGGGGCCCACACAAGTCTTGTTCTTGGCTTGGAACACTCTTTTGGGACAACACCACTGGTCCCAGCCTATCCCAGCCACAGAAGGGAGATTTAGATATTGTTAAGGAAGTTGTTCCAAAAACTAGAAGCCCTCTGAGATGCAGGTATAGGAGCAGAGGTCCTGCTTGCCCATGTTTGAGGGCAATATTAAACATAATTTTAAAAAAGATTGATATTAATAATGCCCAAGTGTAATATAACAGAGAAATAAGCAATTCATAATATGTTACACGTATTTCAATACAGAATTTTGGTGCACAACTACACCAGAAGACAATGAAATTGTTAGATGCTTACACCCTATTTTAGTAAATAGATTTGTATGTAAGTGAATGAGAACATCATGAACCATTCTGTACAAAAAGTATAAGAGAAATAAAAGAACAGGGTCATGGATGAACACCAGAAAAATTAGGATTAGGGTAGTTAATTAGAGACCAGACATATCTGTATATGATAAAAGAAAGAGAGAAATGATCTTAAATGAATTTGGATTGATGGACAAATTGAAAAAATAAGGATTAAGAATTTCTTGTAAACGAGCTTAGTGTTATCTATAAATGCATGTTAAAATAATTCCTTGTGATGTGATATAGTTCTCAGAAGGCCACTGTGCTTCAGAATGATTTCCTTGAAAATATCTTGTCCCCTTCCTGTGGCCGAGACCAAATAGGGTCTGCAGTGCCATCTAGGTAAGGTTGACCATGCCTCGACAGGCACCTGCATGGGCCCTAGTACCCATTACAGCCCTTGAGGTTGCTCTCCGACCCCCTACATATGGGGTGAAATTGATGAAGAATCACGATAATTATATCTGCTATTTTAAAATCCAAGCATATGTCAAGGCACAATTTCAGTCTCTAGTATTTAAAATAACCTTGGAGAATATATTTATCAAGAGGTGATGGGGACTGATAAGAGTTTGGATATGTTGTTCTCCCAAAGTCCCAATGTCAAAATTTGATCCCCAACTTGGCAGTGTTAGGAGTTGTTTGGGTCATGGGTGGCAGATCCCTCATGAGTAGATTAATGCCCTCCCTGAGGGGGTCATGGGGAGGGGGGAGTGAGTTCTTGCTCTATTAGTTCCCTTGAGAGCTGGTTGTTTAAAGGACCCTGACATCTCCACTCCCTCTTCCTCTTGCTTTCTCTTGCCATGTGATCTCCTTGTACTTGACGGCCGCCCTGCCCTTTTTCTGCCATGAGTAGAAGCAGCCAGAGGCTTGTGCCACAAGCAGCTGTCCCAGAATCATGAGCCAAATAAACCCTTTTTCTTATAAATTACACAGTCTTAGGTATTCTGTTATAGAACACAACACAAAACCAGACTAATAAATGGGGCAGATTGGTAAAATAAACAGTCTCATCTCCATTTTTACCTCTATTTGGAGAAATAGCTCTGTGGACATTCTTATTAATTGGCATCAACTGCATACTTTGCATGGTTTCAGTGAGGAAAGAGGTAAAAAATTTGAAATTTAGATCTTTGATTAAAGGAAACATATACAGAGGTAGACATATTCTCTTGGATATTTATACTCAATTATTAAATGCTGTAATTCTATATTTCTAAAAAATTAGGCACAAGTTTCTTGCTCACAACTATGTGGTCATGTAAAAAACGTAAGCCAAAAAGAGCCTAGACTAAGATTTTTAAAAATATTTTTTATAGACAATGGAAGCCTCCATATTCAAAAATTATTAATGTACCAACAATCTCTAAATGGTATTTTTTCTTTTGGAGTAGAAAATAAAGCCTGTTTTTTATTGGTCCATATGAACAAAATGATCAAGTATTACCAAAACTTGGCAAGTATTGGAAAACCAAAATGTGTATATCTAAAAATATAGCTTTTTAATTTTCTCTTTCATGATGTCTCTGAAATACTTTCTGAGTCATTATCCTAGCCTGCTTAAATCAAAAAAATATCCCACAGGACAGTGCTCTCTAGTGGTAAGAGTATAGACTGTAAAGAAACTCCGTTACTCAGTCTTTGACAAGGCGTTCACTCTCTCTCAGCTTTAGGTGTTTTACTTTTGAAATTGGATACCTCTACCTTTTACTCTAGTTCTAAGAATTACATGACTTACCATTGATAAAGTCCTTAGCCTAGGGGTTAAAGTAAGTTCACCATAAATGGAATCTATTACTAACCCATGTGAAAAGGAAGGAAAAGTAAAAATTGGTTATTTAATTAGTTGATTCATTTAATAAAAACTTATTGAGCTCTTATAATGTGCCAGACAATTTTTCACATGCTTTGGATGCAAAAATGAAGGAGACATAGTCCTTATTTTCAAAAAGTGTAGTGTGGCATATGCGTGCAACCAGATAAAAAGAGTAAGTGCACTGCTAGATACTGCTTAAGCAGCTCTCTACTGAACAAAAGTAGTTCTTGCTCTTCTCATGGCTACAAAATAATGAAAGTTGTTCTGTTCCTTCAAGACAGAATATAAAAGAGAAGAGAAAATGTATATGTCAAAAATTCAGTGTGATGTGTTTTTTTATCACTAGGAACAGGATGCATTAGAATTTCAATAGTCAAAACAGGCTTTAAACCCAAAGAAAATGACTATAGCTCAAGGAGAGTATGCTTCAGTGTACTTCAGAACATTTCCAACCCGAACTTTCCCCAGGTCATTGAACAGAGGGCTTTACAGGCATTTTATGGGACTGACCTCAGAGTTTATATAAATGATCTCGTGTAAATGCTTCTTTACATGGGAACTCTGATCTTGTAAAATATTCTTAATCCTAAGAGTGGTAGCACAAATAAACCATTCTTATATTATTTATAATATAAGTGTTTATGTACTTTGAATTTTCTGCCAAACATTTCGGTAAACAGTTTAGAACGATTGTATCATTTGGTCATGTTAAAAGAAAAACTTTAGACATATTATATTTAGCAGGGTTTATTTAAGCAAAGAATGATTTATAAATGAAGCATCATTCAGAATGAGAAAAGGTTCAGAGAGCTCTGTCCAGCAGCGTGAGTAGTGAAACTATAAACTGGACACACAAGCAAAGTAGAGAAATCATCGGATTGTCTACAGCTAGGCAACTGCCTTATATGGACATGGTGTAATTAGCTGGCTGCTTGTGAATGGCTGAAACTCAGCTGTTTGTTATACTCCTAGTTAGGTTTGGGTTTGTTTATGTACTAAGTTAGTTACTGTTTGCTACATAGGGACGGTAAGGTACAGAGACAGTCTCAGGCTGGTGACCTCCTGCTTATTTAATTTAAAAGTCTTCACAAACACATGCAGACACACACACACACACACACAACTAATATATCTTAACATCATTTTCATTTTGTAGGTAAGAAACTAAGAATGCATATATCCCTCACTTTCAAAAACATAAAGTGCGTTTGATCAACAGTTTGTCTTTAGATTTTAATTGAATTATTTTTTTCTTGGCTGATGGATGAAAAATAGTGTGCTCAGTCTTTCCACTGTTAGTTTAGAATCCTTCTATTTGAAGGCTTAATATTATCATTAATTAAATGAATAATCAATTTCATCATTAAGTAGTATATCTACTTGCTTCAAGAGACAAAAGGTGAGGGGTCTTCAAAAAGTTCATGGAAAGATTAATGTTATCTTTTTAAAAATTAATTAATTACATTATAGTTCATTTTCGTGTCCCTTTACCCATTCCTCTTTCCCCCTCCCACTCTCCCCTCTCCCCACTACATCATATCTGTTCACCTAAAAAGTTCAAGCAATTGTGATTGTTGTGTCTTCTTCCCCCCACTTTATTTGTTTGTATATCTATTTATTTATTTATTTTTAGCTCCCACAAATAAGTGAGAACATGTGGTATTTCTCTTTCTGTGCCTGACTTCTTTCACTTAATATAATTTTCTCTAAGTCCATCCATGTTGTTGCAAATGGTAGTATTTCATTTTTTTTTACAGCAGAGTAGTATTCCACTGTGTAGATATACCACAGTTTCCTTATCCACTCATCTGATGATGAACATTTGGGCTGGTTCCAACTCTTGGCTATTGTCAATAGTTCTGCAACAAACACGGGAGTACAGGTATCCCTTCAGCATGATGATTTCCATTCCTCTGGGTATATTCCCAGCAGTGGAATAGCTGGGTCATAGGGTAGATCCAGAAACAATTAACAGAGTAAAAAGACAACAAACAGAGTGGAATAAAATATTTGCAAAATATACATCTGACAAAGGATTAATATCCAGAATATCCAAGGAACTCAAACAACTTTACAGCAAAATACAAATAACCCAGTTAAAAAATGGGCAAAGGAGCTGAATAGGCATTTCTCAAAGGAAGATATGCAAATGGCCAACAGACACATGAAAAAATGATCCACATCCCTCAGTATTCGGGAAATGCAAATCAAAACCACACTGAAATGCCATCTCACTCCAGTTAGGATGGCTAATATCCAAAAAACTGAGAATGATAAATGTTGGAGAGGTTGTGAAGCAAAAGGAACTCTCATACATTGTTGGTGGGACTGCAAAATGGTGCAGCCTCTATGGAAAATGGTATGGAGTTTCCTTAAACAATTATAGATAGATCCAACATATGACCCAGCTATTCCACTGCTGGGAATATACCCAGAGGAATGGAAATCATCATTATCTTTTAATTCTATTTTTCCATGAACATTTTGAAATAGCCTCATAATCCTACTGCTCCTAGTTCTTTGATAGAGTATGAGAAGTTAAACAAGATTGATTACCTGAATATTGTTAAAATTTTAAAATGAGTTTAGTAGGGTAGTTAAACTAATAAACACGAATGCTATGGAAGGCTAATGGATATGTATTCTCACCTTTACATCATGTCTATACAATGGGACAATATATGAATGCTTGGAAATGTTCAGATAATTTACTTATTATATGATCAAATTAGAGATGTCTCTATATTTTGGAACTTGCTTGATTACATCCGAGTGTTCGGGGTGGAAGCTCACTCAAAATCTATAACGTGGCCAGGGAAGTCTGAGAGACTAGATGTGGTTTGCAGGTCCAGATTCACTCTCAGCCTCTCTTCACCCAGTTCCCTCCCCCTGGAGTCTGATTCCTCAGAAGTTCTCCTGTTTTTTGTCTTTCTGGTTGGTTCTGCTAGGTGGGAGACTATTAGGAGATCTTAATGTGGAGAAAAAAGGTTATGCATTTCATCTGACCACCTCTCCACCCCCTCCTTGCACAATGCTAAAATTTGTCAGTGGCTCTGTACCTCCTTTCCAGCAGCACCTCTCTCTGACTACAGCTTTCAGTCGTCTTTGATAACAGCTCTCTCTCCTTACAACTTCAGGTCTAGGGTTTACCCAATTGCTGGACCTCAGGTGCTTCATCTTAATCCTTAACCTTACCCACACTTTAATAGTCCCTTCAGTAAACTGTCTTAAATGAAGTCTTTGAGTGTGTCTCCTAGGATGACCAAATGTCCTAGTTGGCATGGCATTTATAAATTTACTTTAGCATTGAAAGTCTTATGTCCTCAGTCCAGAGAAAACTGGGATAGTTGGTTACCTTCAGTTTCATGGATAACAGTGAAGGATTTGATAAAAATATATGCTATAAGATTGAGAGGGAGATATTTACTCTGAAAAGAAAGTTAAGTTTTGCTTCAAGATAATTGGCTTAATTTATAGCAAAAAATATAGAAAGTTTGGAGAAGGGTCAGTAGCAGCAGAAGCAGGTATGGAAGGTTGGCACATCTTTCAAGCACAATGGTAGGTGATCTTGTAATATATACCTCACTGTGTCATAAATGTGGTTGACTAAGGTAGTATTTTGTAAATGGTACAACTTACCAGTCTGTACACAGAAAATTGACTACTGTCATTGAATAGGGTCTAAATAATTTAAAAATCAATTTTATAATAGCTCTGAATATCTATTCATGTCAAAATTTTATAATATATCCCTGAAATTAGTTGAGAATTTGTAAGTCAACAGCAATGAATGAAAAGAAGTTTTGCTATAGATTGTATGTGTCCCCCAAAAGTTCTTGTGTTGAAAACTTGATCCCCATCATAACGGTGTTAAGAGAATGGGAAATCCAATTATGGTATTTGAAAGGCAGGGCCTTTAAGAGGTAATTGAATCATGAGGACTATGCCCTTGTGAGTGAATTAATCCATTCATGGAGTAATGGCTAAATCATTTAATTGGTTATCAGGGTGTGTACTGGAGGCTTTATAAGGGGAGCAAGTGAGAATGTTATTGCTCTCTTGCCCAGCCCTCATTATGTCATATCCTGTATTGCTGCAGGACTCTGCAGAGAGTCCTCACCAAGAAGAAGGCTCTCACCAGATGTGCACCCAGACTTTGAACTTCCCAGCCTCCCAAACAGTAAGAAATAAATTTCTTTTCTTTTTTTTTTTAATAGATTACCCAGTTTTGGGTATTCTGTTATAAGCAACAGAAAACTGACTGATACAAGTCCCACTACCTTTATATTATTTACTTAGGCATAATTACATAAGCCAGTAGCCCTCAGGCTATTCTTTCCTATTAGTCATGAGTCCTAGTAGATAAAAATTGCATCCAATAGTCTCAAGCATACCAGTCAGGGTTTCTAAATTACATAATTTGAGAACTAGAAGGAACCTATAGATAAATATATAGATAAACCTATAGATAAACAAATAGATAAATATATCATTTTGCAGATAAAGGAGCCCAGAGAAGTAAAATGATTTGCCTCAGTTAAAACAACTAGATAGTGGCATGACTGTCACCAGAATTAATTCTTGATTCTTTTTAAAGTGGTCCTTATCCTATACCAGTGATTTTCAAACTTTAACTGAAATAGAAACACTGGAGAGCTTGTTAAAGCCCAGATTGCTGGATTCCACCTCCAGAGATGGTGATTGAGTAAGTCTGGTGGATGGCCCAGTAATCTACATTTCTAACATGTTTGTGGATGCCGCTGCCACTACCCTGGGAAGCACAGATTGAGAAACTTCTTCTACAATATTCACCTTGAGGCCTCCAGTAAGTATTTTTAAACAACCTTCTGATTACTTAGTACAAGGAATTTCTAACTCTAAAGTCTGTATTGTCTTTTCCTTCCTGATAACACACAGCATCTCTCTGCAGTACACTTTAAGGCTTTATTTGCTAATGGCTTGGTCTAGGACCTGAAGATCTTCTCTGGGAGATTACTTGTAAATTTAATTTTAAACCGTAATTTTGATGTATGCATTCTTTTAAAAATATTGAATAATAAAATATTTTTTATCATATTACCTACAGTTTTCATTGATCTAAACTACCCTTCATCACCATTCATACTTATTTACCCATCCTGTCTAATTAGTCAACAAAGTCTGTGAATTATTCTTTTACAATTTACAATCCCCTCTGACCTCTTATTCCTGCCCCCATCTTCCTTTCTTTCCCTCTTTCACTAGCTGAGTTCAACTGGTCATGCCAGAAGTATTCCATTAACCTGCAGTGATTATCCTTTTTCTCTTTGGCTTAACAGATACAAACTGATAAAAATTATCCTTCTTTTAAAGAAATCACAGTATTTAAATAGCTCCAAGATTTTATGAATATAATAAGAAAACAAAAATTAAATGCTTTGAGCAAATATAACTTCCTTATTTAAAAAAAATTTTTTTAACATCACTGGATCATTTTTGCTTTTCTAAAAGAGCAATTTTCCAATCAATCAGCTATAAGTAAACACTTAATTTGCCTGCCCACTGCTTTCTACTAAAGGGATTATGTATGTTTTCAGAGGAAAAAAACACTAACTTTAAGACAGAATTTAACTAGGGTTTTTGACAAAAATATTCTCAATCACTACCTATTCTTCTCACCTTTGTATTGTGAAATACAGTGAATGTAAAATAGGGTGAAGTGAAGGTCCTTGTAGAAAATGAAGAATTATCATGAGACATTGTAGTACCCTACCTCAGGGACATTGAAGGGCATCTGGTTCTCTTTAATCTCTCTTTTCCTCATTTTTTGGTAAAGACAGCAAAGGGCAGACACAGAGCCATTATGAAGGCTAAAATTGATTTTTTTATTCCTTGAGCATTTAAACACACTTACATGCAGAGGCCATATTTAGGTAGAGATTTGTTTCTGAATGAGGTTTTTATTTGGAGGGGGGGATGGGAAGTTGTTTCTTTTTATTTATTTATTTATTTATTTATTTATTTATTTATTTATTTATTTATTTATTTATTTATTTATTTATTTATTTATTTATTTGAAGTTGTTTCTTTTGAAGCATTCCATGAACCCGAATTCTTCAGAGAGTTTGTAGAGCTTTTGTATGATTCTAAAGAGTTAGAGAAACCTGGGGCCACTCAAAGAGAGAAATTGAAGACTCTTCTCAGTCTCAACTCTAGGCTCAGTTGAGAAGCCTTCAGCAAGACTGGCTACATAATTTTGGGTGGTGGGGAGGTGTCTAGTGCAAAATAAATGTGTTGGGCCTCATGTTTGAAATTATTAACAATCTCAAGATGGCAACAGTAGAGAATTAAACCAAATTCAGGGCTCTTCTGAGAGTGGGACACTGTGTGACTGCACAGGTCACATGCCCATGAAGCTGACTCTACCTTCAGTTTTCCTTCTAGGCTGCATAGGAAAATAATCTGGGGATTCAGAGCAGATACTGTGAAGGAGAAAAGGATTTGCATGTGTTTGCAACATGTATTTGTGCCTTTTGGTAAAACAAACATGTTGCTTAATATATATGATATGAGTGAGAAATTCCTTGGTGGAGAAGGTTTCCAGACCACAGAGAAGGGAGGGGAACCTCAGGTGGAGCCCGTTGGGCTCTGAGATGAGGTGATGCCAACTAAAATATTCTTGTGTGATGTATAAGTTCATATGCCCTTCCAATTTGTCATTTTCCCAATATTTCACTCTTACATTTTCTTAGACATTCCCACTTTTCTAGGCTTATTGTGAGCACACATTGATTTAGGGAACAAAAATTTTGCTATAATATCTAGGGGACTTCTAATAACTAAGATTAAAAATAACTTAAAAGTAAAGTGAGTGGAAGCATAAGGTCATGAAAAATAGCACCTACTTTTATGTCATTTAAAATTTATTTTATCACAGCTTCGTCAACTAATGTTGCTTTAAATAAGCTATTTCAATACAAATATATTTTATTTAAAATGCACAGAAAATAAATGCACAGAAATAAATGCACAGCAATGTCCAAGCATGTGAGTTAAATAACTCAAGTTGCAACCTTGGGAGAAACAAATACACTCCACAGTTTTAGTCTGAATCCCAAACCCAAGGATGGTGGATGTTACCACCATCTTGGGGTAACATCTTAATTATAAGTTTTATTAAAGTTTAGTTTTAACAAATAGAAACCTAAGTATTTTTAACATATGCAATTATATGTAATTATAAAATTGTTACAACTGTACCATTATATATAGATATACACATTTATGCAATACATGGCAGACATGTGTATATATTTTCATACATACATATTCACAAACAAATGTTTTTTGTAAGTCTGCATTGTATTTGTTTTTTCCCCCTTGTTCTAATCCAAATCCAAATCACTGGTTCTTTTCTCTGCACTTTCAATTCTTTTATTTATCTCCATACCATTTAATATTTTGTACTAGCAATATTTGAATTTGTCATCTTTTTATTATACTTTTTGTCAGTTTATCTTCTATTTCATCTTATTGTCTGAATTTATTTTAACTTTTTATACAGGTTTTTGTTTTGTTTTGTCTAGTTTTCATAAAGTATAGTTGTTCTCTGAGGCTTCTTTCTCTTAGAGTAAATCATCTAAAAAAAGCATTTTCTCCATGAATCTACCAGTGTATTGTGAAATTTTTATAGGATCCTCTTTTTGATGTCTTAAATTCACCCTCTATTATTCTTTCTTTTAGTAATAGTTTTAACTGGTCCTGTGATGACCCAGCCAGAGAATGTATTGCCCTGGTTCTCTATCAGCTAGATGTGATCATGTTACTAAGTTCAGGATGAGGGGTTGTAAGCAGAACTGATGTGTGTGACTTCCAGTGCTTTACTTCAAATGCAGATGATGATAGAGCCATTTTTGCTACACTGGATCCTTGGGCAAACTCAAGAGGTCTCTGCTTACCCTTAAATACTCTGAGATGTTACATGAGAAAGAAATAAATTCCAATGTTGTTTCAGAAGCTATATTTTAAAGTCTTTTTATTACTTCAGTTCAATCTAGATCAAGGTTCCTCAACCTTAGCACTATTGACATTTTAGGTTAATAATTCTTTGTTGTAAGGGGCTTTCTCATGAATTTTAGGGTGTTTCACAGCGTCCTTATCTACACTACTTATAATGGATGCTTCCTGTAACCCATAAAATACAGCTTTCATTTAGAAGTCAGGTGGGAGGAAGTAAGTAAAGAGACACAGAAGGCTGGAATGTGGTGATCATTTTTCTGCTGTGGCATTTGGTAAAACTTTTGCCTGTGGTATTATAGTAGGAGAACATATTTCTACAGAGACTAAAGCTGCAGGAGAAGTGCTTAGAAATAGGGTATCAGTATATTTTGGTTGTTACATTCTATTTTTTAGCAAAAGACTACAAAAAAAATGAGCACAGCCAGGAAAAACTGAACAGTTGCAATCAGAGATAAAGGTGAGAGAGCTTTTTAAGGGAGACAATCTAAAATTGGCTGCTAGTCTAGGAAAGTGAGTTCTCCAAGTTGAAAAAACTAACTGCCTCAGTATTTGACTCAAAGCTTTTCTTAAACAGCTCCCATTTGGACTTTTCAGCTGAAAATATGAGGAAATCACAGGCAGAGATTCCTTTTAAATGGAATTAAATGGACCAGAAAACTTGATTTTTAAGAACCTTGAGAAACAATTAGTCTGGCCTTCAAAAGCTTTTAATTGTGGGATACATAAAGATATTCTTGGTTTCTTAAAACTGTACCAGAAAGGAAGAGGTCAGGAAATCTGTTCAGTAGCCCATTGAGATCCAACTTTCCAACATCTGCTTCAAAAGATGACATGGAAGTTAAGGAAGCAAGGAAAATTTCCCAGTTGGTCTAACTAGGAGCCAGAAAAGGACAATGAATAAGAAATTTCCTCCCAAAGAACAGATCCAGAGTAACCAAGGAAATCCTTCTATTGCCAGGTCAGAGAGTTCTTGAAATTCTGACCAAGCATGATTTATTTTGCAATTGTAATGAACCAATGGCAGTTTTAGGTGAGTGTTTTTATTGCAGTTATCTTGTTTTTTCCTACCATTGCATATTGGCTGTGTATGGAGTGGGGGGATTGGGAGATATGAGAAAAATGACTGTGCTTGGTTTGCCAGATGGTCGGGCTCCTCACCCAATCACATAGAAAGGATTGCACATTGTACAGAGATACCCAATTTTGAGTGGGATGCAGTAACTGGATAAGACATCTGGTTGAGCCTGTTGGAGAAGTGATATTTTCTATATATAGGAAGGATACACTGATACTTGTACATGGGTATTTGGATGGCCAGAGTGCCAATCTGTCAGAAATCGTTAATTTCACCCCAGTGTTTATTTCCCCTTATTTCCCAAATCTGAAAATCCAAAGTCCAAAACACTCCAGTGGGGAATTTCCTTTGAGCATCATGTTGGCACTCAAAAAGTTTCAAATTTTGGAGCATTTCAGTTTTGGTATGCTCAATCTATACAAAATTCACCTGAGATTATGGGACATAGGACATTGAAACTGGCAAAGTTACTCTGCATTTCTACTCTTAATTTGTTGACAATATTGTACCAGCTCTTTGTCTATGCAACTAGCCAAACTATTCTCCAACAAGCATTTTTTATTTCTTCTACACTTCTTATTTTATAATTCTGTTTTCTAATATAGAAGATTCTACATCTCTATTTTCCCCATTACTAAACTAGTTACATACATTTGTTCTATTTATCTCAAAAACCTAGTTTTTGGATATATCAGTTATATTATCTATATGTTAAATAATATCTGCTTTAAAAATAAAACAATTTCTTTTGTACCTACAACCTGGATTTAATTTGGAGCTCACTCTCTAATAGACATCTATGCATACTTTTGTGCATCCACATACAAACAGACATAATTCCTTTCTTGGGTTTAATTTCTTTCATTTTTTTAACTTCTTGGGTGAAATAAGTATTTTTTCTTTCTCCTTTTTCTTAGTAATAAATTTCCTCTCAGCAGAACTTTAATGGTACCCATGAGTTCTTATATGTAATTATTATCCTAAGTGTATTTGGGCACTTTTATTGTTTAATAGTTTGTCAACTTCTACTCAACCCTTGCCCAATAACTAGGGTTTTGTCTTTTTTCCAGGCTTAAAGTGAAACAATAACAAAGCTGGACTAAAATGAAAAGAGACTCAGCTTATCCAACTCACTTTCTTTACTCGACAACTTAAGTATACTCCTATGAAGCACAATGATGAAGTTCAAATGAGATCCTGAAGAGAGTAGGCAAATGCATGACAGAACTAAAATGAATTGAATTGCTGTGCTGATGTTAAGAGTTCCTGATGTCCCGCCACTTGGTCATTACCTGGGGCTTCATATAGGGGTAGATTTTAACAAGAGTCAAGTTGAAATGTAAAAGCACTGACTTAAAGGCTGTGGACAGGAAACAAGAGGAAGGAGTATTCTGTCAACTACGAGTTGCTGAGGGCATCTACTCCAGGAAGAATTTTACCTTCCAGAAGTTCTAGACTGGCACCACCTCCAGTGCTCACATGGCTGACTTTATCTTCTGTGTTCCACTTGGCACAGCATGTAGCTGTGTCTCCACCCCCTATAATGGTGATGCAGCCCTTGGAAGTAGCTTTCACAATTTCATCCATGAGGGCTTTGGTTCCCTTAGCAAAGGCGTCCCATTCAAATACTCCTAAAGGTCCATTCCAAACAATTAGCTTTGCTTGAGCCACAATTTGAGCATATTTCTTGTTGCTCTCAGGACCACAGTCCAAAGCCATCCATCCAGCAGGTATGCCAGATGCTACAGTGGCTTGTCCAACCTTAGCATTCTCGTCAAACTTGTCAGCAGTAACAAAATCAACAGGAAAGGTAATCTTTACACCATTCTTATCTGCTTTGTCCATGATATCTCTGACAATTTTGGCTCCCTCTTCATCAAACAGGGAAGCACCAATCTCCATGTTGTTGAGTACCTTAAGGAAGCTAAAAGCCATTCCACCACCAATGATCATCTCATTGACCTTGTCCAGCATATTTTTGATGAGTTGGATCTTGTCTGCCACTTTAGCTCCACCAAGTATAGCCAGAAAGGGTCTTTCTGGCTTTTCCAAGGCTCTGGCAAAGTAATCCAGTTCCTTCTTCATCAGGAATCCAGATGCCTTCAGGGGCAGATTCACTCCCACCATAGAACTGTGAGCCCGGTGTGCTGTGCCAAAAGCGTCATTGACATAGACATCCCCTAGCTTGGAGAGTGATGCTCGGAAGGCTTCTATTTTATCTGGCTCAGCTTTAAGTTTATTTCCAGAAGGATCTTGGCCCTTCCCTTCTTCCTCCACATGAAAGCGCAGGTTCTCCAGCAGGATGACTGAACCAATAGCTGGGTTGGCACAGGCTTTCTCCACTTCTGAGCCTACACAGTCCTTCAGGAACAGAACATCTTTGCCCAGCAAGGATTTGAGCTCAGACGCAACAGGCTCTAATGAATATTTGTCAGGCATGGGAACACCATCAGGCCGGCCTAGGTGGCTCATGAGAACTACTGACCTGGCTCCGTTATCTAGACAGTACTTGATGCTTGGGAGGGAAGCCTTGATTCTCTGGTTGTTTGTAATCTGGTTCTTCTTCATGGGAACATTAAAGTCTACTCTCATGAGGACTCGCTTCCCGTTAACACTCAGTTTGTCTAAAGTCAATTTCTTAGAAAGGGACATCCTGACAATATAAAGTCATAAGCTGACACCTGGATCTCAATGCTGAAGAACCACTCCACTGCCGTTGGCAGGCTGGGGTCTCTGGTGATTTCTAACCGCCCTGTCCCTTGCCCCACCCCTGCATTCTCTGCATTGTTTTCCACCTGGCAAAGAAGGAAATCCTAGCTCTGCTATTGGTCAATGGTCCTGTCAATCTGGATTTGGAGTATGCTGCCGCGTGCAGATTTAACTGCTAGGGCAGAATGCAAAGCGATGGAGTGATTGTACCTGGCTTGGAAAGAGAGTTGGGAAGGGGAAGAAACCCCAGAATCAGAACAGTCCTGAGGTATGAACCTCCTGCTGGTTCTTTTTTCCCACATCCTCTTTGACAACTGCTCTTATTCTTAGAAAACAAAACGACAAACAAACCCCCCACCAGAAAACCCACGTCAAATCTTAATTATATTAATGTATACAAAACTCTGCAGTGCCAAATAAAGGGAAATTTTGAAATAACGGGTCTATGAAGCCTTATTTATTCAAGGCAGCATAGTATGGTTCTGTTTTTCTCTTGCCTTCATAAATATTTCTGTTAAAGGAACAGCTTAGTGTTAGCTTTTGGCTTTAAATATATACTAGTGTAGGGTGAGAATGATGCCATATTTTTATTACCTTGCTTTTTCCACTCTCAGGCAACCATGAAAAAATGCTTGGTGGCTTCTGCAGGAGAATCCCATAAAATCATAGCAAAGAGAGTATCAGTAAAAAGCAGTGAAAGTGATATTAACATTTCTTTTAAGCTGCGAAATTACGACAAAGCCCCTTACCTTTTCTCTCCTCTCTCTTTGTTTTGCTACCTGTATAACTTAGAAATTGAGCTGAAAATAATGGTTTTCAGGGTGAAAATGTCTATTGGAATTGAAAATGAGTGAGAGATTTTATTTTTGGAGAGAGCAAGTATATGTGGCTGATTGGTTTAGCAATGAAAACTGGCTTCGTGATGTTTTCATTCAATTTTTTAATAAGTTGAATGAAGTAAATGCTACATAAAGGCTTTGACAGGAATACATTTGAGGCATTTCTTACTAGGCTGGCTATAATAAGAAAGACAAAATCAAGTGTTGACAAGGGTGTGTACAAATTGGAATCCTCATATATTGCGGGTAGGAATGTAAAATGGTGCAGCCACTTTAGAAAACAGTTGGCAGTTCCTTAAAATGTTAAACATGGAGTTACCATATGACTGAGAAATCTCACTCATAAGTATTTACTACAGTGATATTACTACACTCTTATTATCATGGCTAAAATGCAAAAGTCTGACAATAATAAATGCTGTCAAAAATGCATAATAACAGAAATTCTCATTAATTGTTGCTGAGAAGGAGATATGCTACAGACACCTTGGTAAACACATGGCAGTTTCTTATAAATGTAAATGTAGACTTACCATGTGAGTCATCAGTCTTACTTCTAGGTATTTATCTAAGTACATAGAAACCTATATCCCCTCACAATTCTGTATACAAGTGTTTAGAGCAACTTTATTCATAATTACCAAAAGTTGGACGTCTTTCAACTGTTGAATGGATAAACTGTAATACATCCATACAACGGAATATTCTAAAATAAAAAGAAACAAGCTATTTACTTACACAAAAATCCTGAATGACACTTAGATGTGTTTTGCTAATTGAAAGAAGCCAAACACAGAAATCTATAGTTATTGTATAGTTCCATTCATGTAACATTTGAAAAAAAGGTAAAATTATAGGGATGGAAAATATATCAGTGGTTGCTAGGTGTTAGGGAAGAGGGAGTGGTCAACTATTATTAGGGATGCATAGGGGGATTTTTAGTGTGATAGGAATTTTCTATATGGCACTGGAGTGGTGGATACAAGATTTTACACACTTGTCAAAAGCCATAAAATTCCACATCATAGAGAGTGAACTTTAATGAATGCAAATTTAAAAAATGAACCAAGATGTTGGGGAATCTCAGAATTAAATGCAGACTCTGACAGGTGAGCCTAACTGTATTGCAATATATAACAAGTCTCACTGCAGGTGTTGTGGAAAAAAAGATGACTTAAGTATTTCAGAAAAGAGGTTTCCAGTTTGCAAGGCTAAAGACAAAAAGAAATGTACAGAAATATAATACTCTAGTTGATAAGTTTGTTTATCACAGGCATATAGGATAACAATTCTGAAACTACTTTACATGTATATTAGAGATGAACAATAAGTACTGTTAGATGATGAAAGTTAGGTTTCTCTCTGTCAGAAAAAAAGTTATAAATAAGTAAGGAGAGAGACTAGAGTGAACTTTGTGGTACTGGAGTTACAATCAGAAATATCAGCATGAACTCATATACATATATGAGTTCATATATCATATATATATATATACACTCGTACATATATATGAGTTCATATATACATACATTTCAGAAATGATTATAGATTTGTGTATACACATATATGTGAATTATACATATATGATTATACATATTACTCATCATATATGAGTTCATATATATACATGTATAGATAACAGAAATTATTATAGATTTGTGTATATACATATGTTTTAGTTTTCTATTGCAACTGTAGCAAATGAGCACAAACTTAGCTACTTGAAATAAAACAATTTTGCTTTCGAACAGTTCTGTAGGTCAGAAGCCCACGCTGACTTGGCTGGTTTCTCTACTCTGGGTTTTACAAGACTGAACTCAAGATGTTGGTGGCTGGGTTCTCATCAGGAGGCTCTAGAAAGAATTTATTTCTAAGCTCATTTAGGCTTTTGGTAGAATCTTTGCAGTTATGTAACTGAGACTGTTAACAATCCCTGACATGGCCTCTCAGGTTCTTGCGCATGGGGACCTATATCTGAGAGCCAGCATCAGTGCATTGAATCCTTCTAATGGCCTCTCAGGTTCTTGCGCATGGGGACCTATATCTGAGAGCCAGCATCAGTGCATTGAATCCTTCTAACTCTTGAAATCTCTCTGACTTTTACTTTTGCTGCATCCATCTTCTGCTTTTAGCCAGAGAAAATACTCTACTGTTAGGGACTCATTTGATTAAGTTGGGCCCAACGTGTAATACAGAATAAACTCCTTATCTCAAATTTTGTAACTTACTTATATCTGTAAAGTACTTTTTGCCGTGTAACTTAATATATTCACAAGTTCTGGGAAAGAGGACATAGACACCTTTAGTAGGCCATTATTCTGCCTACCAAAACATGATTTGTATACATGCAAATATTTTCCAGCTCTGTCTCTAAGAGACATAGAAGCAGTGACATCCCAGTTGCAAAAACATACATCCTGTGACCAAACCTTTGTTTCTAGATTACATTATCCAATAAAAGGAACCAGGGCCCTTGGATAAATGGCTGATTCTAAGATTTCGGAAAGGAAAATACAAGATGAGTCTAGAGCCTTTTGTAGTGTTGTAAAGTAAAGTGGTAAAATTGTCACAACTTGAGAAAAAAAAATAGTATTAGATTACTACCAAAGGTATGAAATAAATAAATGAGTCCATGCATATATAAATAAATGATTAAATAAACAGATAAGTGGGGGAGAAGGGACAAAGCTTTGTTATAGAAGAATTCCTAATAATATGTGTAGATACATATTGTTGTCTCCCTCCTGGAGGTGGAGCTTAATTAACTGATTGCTTAAATGTGCACTGAACTTAGTGACTTGAATCCAAAGGACAGAGCGGGAAAGGGAATTATAACAACTCTACAATGCAAAACTTGGTGGACATCACTATACCCAAATGATCAAAATCAATGTCACTAGTGGTAAGTCACGTGAATATCATGAATGCCCTGATATGAGGCAATGAGAAATGTATTTTTTTTATGTGATATTCGTCATCAAAACCCATCAGGAGAAAATGGCAGATGAACCAAGTTAGGGACATTCTACAGAAATCCTGACCATTATTCTTTAAAATTGTCAAGGTTATGAAAAAGAGGGAAATATTAAGAAACTGTCACAGATCAGAGGACACTAAGAAGACATGGCAACTAAATAGAATATGGTATCCTGGATTTGGACTCTGAACTAATAAAAGGACATTAGTGGGAAAATCCAAATAAAGTTTGGAGCTTATTTAGTAGCAATGTACTAATGTTAACTTCTTAGTTTTGATGCATGTAACATGGTTATGTAAGATGTTAATATCAGGTGAAAATGAGTGAAGACAGTCTCTGTACTACCTAAAATAAATCTAAAATTATTCCAAAATAAAGTTTATTAATATAAAAATCAATTATTTTTACAACAGTGTCACAAGGCATTAAATATTTATTAATAAATTTAACAAATTATATAGAAGACACTTGAAACTATGAAATGTTTGTTAGAGAATCTAATGATTATCTAAATAATTAGAAATATTTACTATGTTTATTGACTCAATGTTGTTATAATGTCAGTTATCCCCAAATTAAAAATGTGGTGTATACACAAGTGGTCTTCAAAAAGTTTACAGAAAGATTCACGTTATTTTCTTAATTCTATTTTTCCATGAATTTTTTGAAGTAGCCTCATACACAATGGGATGCTAGGCAGCCTTGAAAAAAGAAGGAAATTCTGTCATTTGAAGCAACATAGATGAACATGGAATACATTATGTGAAATACACCCGGTACAGAAAAACAATAGCCACACTTAATCACTTACATGTGGAATCTAAAACAATCAAACTCATAGAGGCAGAGAGTGAAATGATGCTTACCAGAGGATGGGAGATGGCAAAAATTGGGAGATGTTGGTCAAAGGGTAGAAAGTTGCAGTTAGACAGGAGGAATATGTGATAAATATTTAAAGTGACAGATATGTTAATTAGCTTGATTCAATCATTCCACACTGTGTATATATATCCCATCACTGCAAAACCTCATAATTATATATAATTGTAATTTTTCATAAAATACTAGTAAAACAAAACAAAGATACATCCACCCTTTTGACCCATCAATTCTAATTTTAGACATTTATTCGAGAAAAATAAAAACGGATGCTGACAGAAAGGCTGTATGGAATGTTTATAGCATCTTTGCTTATAGTATCCCCAAACTGGAAACATCGCAAGTGTGCATCAAAATAGAATTGATAACAAACTATAATATAGTCATAAAATGGAATACTACTTAGAAATAAAAATCAACAAACACAATAATATGAATTTAACTGAAAAACATTATTGTGTTAATAGAATCCTACCACAAAAGGGTGCATATTGTAAATTTGCTTCATTTATGTGAAGTATAAGACAAGTTAATCTATATTGGATAAAAATTAGATTGGTGGTTGCCTTTGGACAAGGGGTCACTTAGGAGGGACTGGAGGGAACTTTCTGGGGTTGGTAATGCTTTTCTATATGTTAATAAAGGATTGGGTTACAGAGATGTATGTATTTATCAAAACCCAGTGAATGAACAATTAAGATTTGTGCATTACATTGTATGCAAACTTTACACCAAAAGAAAACCATTGTGAATAAATTTTGAGCTCTAATTAATAATATGCATGCTTAAGTCTTTAGGAGGAAGTAGACAAAAATCTGCAAATCACTTTAATATGAATCAAAAATAAGTTGAAGTAATGCATGGGTAGAAGAATGAATATATGATAAGGCAAATATAGTAAAATATTAACAATAAAATTTAGGTGCTGTGTATATGGGAATTTTCTGTGAAATGCTTCAATTTTACGCTATATTTGAAAAGTTTCATGATTAAAAAAAAACTTACTACTAAGTGTTGTTTACTTATTAGTAATTTCCCCTAAAGTTATTAAATATTTGTATTTATATGGTGAAGAACAGGAGCATGAAAGAGTAATGATAAAAAATAAAACCTACATATTGAGGCATTAGTTGAGGTCACTTATATATTTCAAAATTTATAGTAATACTTGTATGTGCAGTTACATAATTTTCTAAAGCTACACTTCAAAACCCGGCGTAAGCATAGAGAATTTATACAGGTAAATACGTCTATGTTTGTGGTTTTACAAGACAGATACACAGTTGGTGCCCATTAAATGTTAGTTTCAGAAGCAGAAAGTGGTTTCATTATGTTTTTTAACCCAATCCATTTTTCAACTGGAAACAAATGGTTTCGTTGGAAAGGTTTGAGCACCAGACGTGAGCTATATTTCTGGAGTGGTCAAAAGAGAAGGAAGCAGTACAGAGTGAAGACTGAGCCCATTATTTTTTTAGGGTAATTTGTTTATAAGGAAAGTCAAAGACTGCTAAATATGAATAATGTAGCTACTATGTATGCACAACAGAAATTTTGTGCCAGAAAATGGATGTTTTTCTGTATTTGGTACTTAGATACATTTTACTTTTTCATCATTTAACTTCTTTTAAATCAATGTGGTTCTGACATTGGTAGTATTTCATATATATATTTTTTTCTTTTTAGTGGCTTATAAAATGGTGTATCTCAGAATTGATGGAATCTTCTAGTAGATGAAATACAGTAAGCTGTTGATAGTCTCTCTAAAGTTATCACACTTCATTAGTATATACCTTGAAACAGTTGAGATTTTCATATTTTATTGGTGGTAGATGTTAATAATACATAGCAAGATGTTTAAATTTTTAGAGGTAAGAATCACATTTAATAGTTTTTTGTACGGCAGGAAAGTCTACTCAGTGACTAGTAGACCCCACACAATGCTTCTCTTCTCCAAGCATCAAAAGTTGCTTTCTAAACTTCTCTCTACAAGGAAACTTGATTTTTGTCTGACAAAACCACTTCACCACTGCAGGATTCAGTTTTGAAGATTTTTTCTACTTATGCAACGTGCATTGGTTGATATACATTTATTTGGAAAATTACTTGAAAATGTGGACTCTCTGATGTGTCATTTGTATAACAGAGATCATTCCTACCACAATGGGCTGTATGGTTCAATAAAATAGCTAATGAAAGTCAATCATTAAATTGATAAATAGGTTCTGAGTGTTCAACGTGTTATTATCCATGAGTTATAAACATTAAATATGAAAGAACAAGAAAGGAAATATACTCTTCGGCTTTGGAGTTTTTCTGTAAGAAAGACTTGCAGTGTGCCCTGCACTAAGCTAAATCACAAGGGCTTTTAGTCATTCCCTTCAACCCCCAACCCCACACCCTACCCCCTGCTGCCATCTGAATGTAACAGGATGAAGCTCTGTGGATCTTGTCCTCCAAAACTGAAAATCCTGATTCCATGTATCACCCCACATATAGGTCAACCTGAAATGTTTTCTTAACTAAATCAGTTTTCATCTATGTTTACAGTGTAGACACCTCTACATCCTGCTGTTGTTTCTTGGGCAGGTTTTCCAGGTTTTGCTTATGCAAATCTCATCTAACTACTTCTCTAGCAGGTCCTTCAATGGCTGCTAGCGTTTCCCCACAGTGGTGACTGATTGAACTCCATGCTAGGAATGTTTCATTACAGATTATTACATTTGGAGATGTGAAAAAATCCTTTGACTATTGGCACATTATTGGTACAATCTATTATTTTTTCTATTAGAAATCTTTTGAAAAATTAAGAGCAGTTTAGCTTCAATTCATCTTTCCGTTGACAATGAATGTAAAATACTCATTCCACTCTGCAGAGTTCTGAGTGCTTCAATGATCAATCTATAGTTCTGTAAGTCATTGTAGTCACTAATTTTTATGAATTAAAAGTAAACCAATCTCTCCTTTAAAGACTATTTTTAAAAATGATTTATAAATTGAGAAATCTTCCTATTGATCCTAGCAACAAACTGCTATCTTTGCATTCTAAAAAATTTCCATGACCACTTACGATCATTCTAAAAGGCAAACTAGTGTCAGTGCAATGCTATGTAACTTTTTACACACTGCAGAATTAGTTTGGAAAAAGCTTAATAATTTACACAGTAATGTTATGTACGGATTGTCCGATGCATACATTTTAAAGTATACTTGTTTTTTTTGCATATTATCCTATTTGTGCCTCCATCTATCCTTTTATACAACATAGTTCTGTTGCATAAATATTAAGTAAAATTCACTATCTTCTTATTAGTTTTTATAAACTGATTTTTTTAGAAGATACAAAGGACACACACACATATGGCAAAAATTAAGTAGCTAAGTTACCCAAATCACAAACAGGTAATTCCTTTAGGACTTTTGCATAATGAATTCCTACAGATCTCTGTTATTGGTTATTAATTGAGGTAAACACTGAATAGAACAAACTCATGATGTAAGAGCTAAGGTAAGAACTTTAATTTCATTACAAAGAGGTTAATAAGACATTATAAATATTATATTATAAACTAAGACAAATCTTCACCAGTTCTCCTAATCCTAGAAGATTGATATGTTGCTAAGATTAGGTTTTGCTTTATTTTCCTTAAGGACTTAGAATTTTTGATGTCCAGACCCCAGACAAGAATTACTTAATCGAAATTTTAAAAAATCTGTCATTTAATGTATCTTTTAATACACACACTCAGGAGATTCATTTTACTATATGACTTTTTATTACTAAACAACTTCAACAGATAATGAAGTATGTGATACCTCCTGAGCAACATTTTACTGAATTTTTATAAAACATATATTTTTATTTCTTAAGTTTAGGACTTAATTATAGTTGTCAGCACCACGCTCTCCAAGTGAGCTAACCGGCCATCCCTATATAGGATCCGAACCCGTGGCTTTGGTGTTATCAGCACCACACTCTCCCAAGTGAGCCACGGGCCAGTCCTCTAGGACTTAATTATAGTTGTGATGTATCCAATAGTGGCCTGCATTATGCAAAACATATTTACTAATTAAAAGAATAATATTTTTAGGTAGACAAAATATTTGCCTTGTAATATTTCTTGGGGTTTCTTCTCTTATAACATGTTGAAAATAACACTGCCATAGAGGAAGGGTACAGGTGGGAAAGGAGACAGTTGTAGTCTTCATAAGCTCTAGCTAAAGAAAAGATAAATAACAGAAATGTCTCTGCATCTCCAGTACTAACTGAAAGAACTAGAAGAGTTATTGGACAACTCACTACAAGGGACAAGGATAATTGATTTTGATAACCTAGCTTAATAGAAATATTCTTGAAGAATGTATATATTGCAAAAATATGGCCAGACATCACTAATTCCTGTACAAGATAGAAACCTGTGTAATAGATTCTAGCTCTCAATTTCTTACCTAAGTTTGGAGATGCCAGTAGTGAGACAGAAAATTAAATAGAGTCCTTTGAAACAACTACAAAACCTATGGAAGGTCCATGGAGCCTACAATGGTTGGATTCTTGCATTTCCCTAGGGGCAGAAAGTGACCTTTAGTATAAGCCCAAGTACAGAGGTTGAGTTGCTGTAGAGGATTTGTGTTGTAATGCTTCTCTCTTCCCTTGTGTCCTGTTGAGACCAAGTCACCGAGTGTGATTAGGATGAACGTCATTGGAGCAGCAGTTGGAAGGGACGTATCTTGTGAACTTTGATAGGACAAGTCCTGCACAGTCTTAAAATTTTGGTCTCAGAACTCATTAAAATAAAGTGTCAAGCAAAAAGAAAAAAAAATGAAAAAAGACGAAAAGACAAAGAAAAATAAAAAAGGAAGGAGAAACTAGCATCAGAAGCATGAAACCAGTGCCTTAGGTACCAATTCTAGATACCTCTTTCTTTTATTGGCCAATTGTAGTGATGTAAGGAAAATGCTGGAGCCAGGCTGGAGTGGAAAGCCAGGAACAAGAAATATGCTTAGGTCTGGCATGCTCTGGCTCCTAGCTGAGAACCTGAGAAAGGAGAAGTTATTGAAATAGATGAACTGTAATACTTTCTACAGGACAGATGACACCCATGCTGGAAATAGGAATAGGGAGCAGGAAATCATGCAGTGCAGCATAAGAGGCTTTGCTAATTTATATTTTCTTCCCATTTCAACATGCACACACACACAAATGAAATTAGTGTCGGATTTGGCTCAGTCTCCCGACATCAGTAACAAAGGTGGTAAAGGTATTTATAAGAAGAAGAATTCAGTATATCTGAGGAGATCCAGCATTATCAGAGAAAGCCAACAAATAAAGCGATATAACTAAGGAAGCCAAATTAATGGAATTCAACACAGGATTTAAATAAGTGGAAAAATAACCGTAGAGAAATAAATATAATTGAAATATGAAGGATGAAAAAGCATTTATAAAACATAATCACTTCACCATATTGGATATGAAAAGATGTTGAAAAATGTAACTCAAAGGGATAGAGTGCATAGTAAAATAGATATAAAAGTAGCAAAATAATAGATTAGTGCTCAGATAATTTGTGGAGAAACTCTTACATATGAGTAATGCAGGAGAAAAGCACCAAGAGGAGGAGAGTGAAAACAAAGTTCAGGTGTGAGAAAACCTTAAAAGTACTGTCAATATCTGTCATAGAGAAGTCATCAAGGGTGAGAAAACATAAAATGAAGGTGCTAAACATTTGAAAAAATAATATCCGTCATAGAATAAAGACATAGATCTCAGGTTCACAGGGTTCATAACACGATATGCAGAATAGCTAAGAGCTGAAACAAACTCATACTCTAGAAACAATATATAAAATTTTAAGAGCATTAAAAACAAAAAATATGTATTCTTAAAAGCTTCCAAGATGAAAAAATAGATCACCTTAAGGAAAAATATTCATTTTATCAAAATAGGCAAAAACAAATTTTTAACAAAACCATTATATCTAGCTAACATAATTTAAATGGAGGAGTTAACTAAAGGTATTTTCAATCATAAAAGATATCCGAATTTTTACCTCACTGAGCATCTCTTAAAAAAGTAAATAAAAAACAAAAAGAAAACAAAACAAAATAAGAAAAAAAAAAAAAAAAAAAAGATGACTCTTGGTAGTTTTATTCAACTAGAGAGAAATTTAAGTCCAGAACAAATTAATGAGTTTGGGCAACTAAGCATGACTAAAAATCTTAGCAAAATTTATTGTTTAAATAAATAATGATCCCAGATTTTAGAGTATTTGTTGTTGCTGTAAATGGTAACTTTATTTTTATATTATTGTTATGTAGCTATTTCCAATATATAAAAGCACTATTTACGTGCGTAGGTTAATCTTATATCTGACTTCCTTGCTAAACTTTCTTATAAGTTTAAGTAGAAAACCCAAAAGAAGCAACATACAAATGACTTAAGTGATCATTTACTCTCAAAATAATTAAATGTTTCTCTTTTCTTCTTATCCTTATACTTTTCATCATATGTTTTAATTGGATTGTTTTGGAAAAGGACTCGGTAATATTTTGAACACTTGCAGAGATATCAGACCTATTTCAGATGCACTTTCTTTTTTATCAAAATTTAATTTCTCTGAAATCTGGATGCTCTTAGCAATGAAGTGAGTCACAAAATATGAATAGAATCTATTAAGAAGCTGTTGAAATTTTTGTTCAGTTTAGCTTTGTTTCACCTTTCAGATGACAATATGTGTAAAATACACATTTCACTATCTTATGCACTGAGTTCTGAGGGCTGAGATGACTCATCTTCTATATTAATATAAGCAAACATTTTCATCATTCCAAGGCTAATGTTTAATCACAGCTGTGATGTACCCAATAGCAGTATACTTAATGAAAATGATGTTTTATAATTTTTTGCAATTTTATAATGAGTTTATATAAAATGTCTATAATATTTTATAATTAAATAATTATGTTTTGTTAATTAATTTTCAGTGTCTTCATTGTAATATGCCATGCGGTTTCATTTATTATAACATGTTGAAGATAACACTACCATAAAGAAGAGGTACAGGCTGGGGAGGAAAGAGTTGTAGTCTGCATTAAGTTTAGGTAAAGGAAGGACAAAGCATGAGGATATGTCTATATGCCTTAAGCATTAACTAGGGGTGTTGAAGAGAATTATTACATAGACTCATTACAGAGGACAAGGATATTTGATACTGAAAAGCTAGCTTAAGAGAAATACCCTTTAAGATTATATGCAAGGGGACGTCACAAATTTCATGGAAAAATAGAATTAAAAGATCAAAAAACACAAGCCTTATTTCTCAACATAAGGGCCATCAAGTTCAAGATATTTTACAAGCAATGATACCAGCCATTTAGTTCATCCATTAAGAACAGAGGGTCCTGAGAATTTAACCATGTCAGTGAAGTTTTGTTTTACATTATTAACTAAAGAAAAATGGGTCCCATTTAAAGATTTTTTAAGATTAGGAAACAAAAAGAAGTCAGAAGGTAAATTAGGATGGTAATGTGTAAGTATTTCCTATCGAAACTCTCCTCAAATTGCCCTTGTTTGATGACAGGAATGAATGGGAGCATTGCTGATGTGGAAAAGGACTCTCTGGTGAAGCTTTTCTGGGTGTTTTCCTGCTAAAGCTTTGGCTAACTTTCTCAAAACATCGCAGAAACATAAGCAGTTATTATTGTTTTGATGTTTGTTCTTGCTTCAATTTAGCAGAATTCATGTTGCTCTGACAGGAGCTCTTATTAAACTGATGTCTTATCCTTCTTAATGCCTCAAACTAGATCCTGTTTAGCAGGTTATAACAAGTTAGTACAAGTTTATTTTGTTGCAAACAATTTTTACATTACATGCATATATTTTTTATAGTACACATTTTTCATGAATTTTTTAAAGATCCTTGGTATGTTTCCCCCAAATTGGCAAGACATCAGTAATTTTATTACAAGGTGGAGACCTAAGATATAGATGCCAATTCTCTGTCCCTAATCTAGCCCTGAAGATGCAACTAGTAAGACAGAGAATTAAAGTTGCATTTTAGCAACCACAAAAGCCTGTGGGATTCTGATGTGATCTTAATACCTAACATGGTTTAGTTCTTGCGTTTCCTGGGCAGCAGAAAGAAGTGGCCTTTGTGAACAACATCCAAAGTCCAAGGAGAAAGGTTGGCTATTTTACAAGATTTTTGTTGTTACTTTTTCTCTCTCCCTGTGTCTTATTTAAGGTCAGGCCAGTAAGTAAAAGCAAGGTGGGTTCATAGGGGTGGCAGTCATAAGGGTACACCTTGTAAAATCTGAAGGATTAAGTACTTGCCAAGATTCGTGAAAAATGATGTCAGGAAAAGAATATATGAAAAAAATTAAAGAAACAATAAAAGAAAGAAAGAGAAACTTGTACCGGAATCTTTTAAAAGTTTCCTAAAATTAGATTCCAAATATCTGTTTTTCTCACTCTGCCAATTGTAGGATAATATTGGAATAATGCTAACCAAGAACAATAAATACACTTAGGTCGGGCAGCCTCTAGCCCTCGTCAATTACGAAGAATGCACTTGACCAGGAAGAAGAGATGTCATTAGATAGAGGGGCTGTAATGTCTTCTTAGAGATGAAAAATGTCTATCTGTTGGCAGAGAGGGTAGGGAGTATGGGACCACCAGCTGCAAGTTGAAGGGTTCTCTGAGTTTATGTCTTTCTTCCAACTCCACCCATAATACCAAGAACAAAATAGAGCTAGGATTCAGTCTTGTCTGACATCTGCAGCCATAACTAATCAAGTCAACAAATATACTGATAGAAAAAAATAATTAATGTATCTGAGGAGCTCCAGCATTATAAGAGAAAAATCAACAACTGGAACAACATATACTAAAGGAAGCAGAGCTATTTGAAAATAGATACAAATTTTAAATAAGCAAATCAAAAGTTTTTAGAGAAATAAACATAATAGAAATCTGAATGATTATCAAGGAGTTATAAAACAGCCATTTGAAATACTGGCAATTTAAAAAATGGTAAAATGGATAAGTCTAAGAAATGAGTTTCATAATGAAACAGATATAAAAATAGATAAGGAATATATAAGTGAGCAGAAATATTGGTGAAGAAAGTCAGATCATTAAAAAGTGACCAAGTGTTAGAGACAATGAGAACCAAGTCAAGATGTATGAAAACTAAAAACAAAGTGCCAGTATTTATCATAGAGAGGTCATAGAGAAAGTGCAAATGAATGAGATGAAATATCTTCTGAGAAAGTTATATAAAAAAAGATTTCTAAAAGAGTCAATAACACACCAAATAGAATAGCAAAGATTTAAAATAAACACAATACTCCTAGAAATAGAATTGTGAATTTAAACATTAAAATTAAGAAAAAAATTAACTTTTTTAAAAAAAGGAAATCAGACCCTCTCAAGGGAAAAGATATAGAAAATATGAAATAAAAATAAAATAAAATAAAATATAAAGTAAATAAGTCAAATTTTCAAAATAAATGTGGGAAGTAGAAGAAAATGGTAAAATAATGATAAAAACACTTTTGAACAAAATATTTATATATTGCTAACTTATAATTTAAATAAGAGGATGAAATAAAAATATTTGTACTCACAAAAATGTCAGAACATTTATGTGACAGAGGCTGTCTTTGAATAACAAACTGTATACCAGAAAAAGTTGGAATTCAGGAACATATCAATGAGTTATGGAAACTAAAACCTAAAATCTTAGCAAAAATCATTGTATAAAGAAGTACCGATCACTGTGTATAGTTTTTATTGCAGTCGTAAATAGTAACAATTTTTATATATATTGGATGTACTGTATATTTGGAACAATGTTTATTTTGACAGGCTTTTTATCTGACTTTCTTGCCAAACTCTCTAATGAGTTTAAATAGAAAACTTAACAGAAAAAACAAAAATAATATAGGTGGTCATTTTACCTGCAATAATTATATCATTTCCTTTTTCAATTCAATCCTTATATTCCTCCTGTTTCTCTGTAAAATGTTTTAAAAGTACTTCTAGAAATATTTTTGAACATTTACATTGATATCAGGTGTATTTCAATATTTTTATTATATGTGATATTGTTGAAAGTTTTTATTTTTTTTCAACTTATTGGTAAGATTTATTTAACAGGTTTAATCACTTACCTTCTTCCATTCTTGGTATATTATTAAATATTGTGTGATTAGCCAAAGTGGGATTCATTGATCATTAAGAAGAACACTCGGAAACTTGGAAATATGACATCTTGATATTGAGCAAACAGCAGGAGCAGGAAGGTTGCTAGCACCTTTTCCTGCCCTTTCTCCCTGAAGCTGGTCATAAAACCTAGAAGGAATTCTTTGATCTTCTACCCTGAAGCAGGAAGATCCTCATGTGAGAGATGCCCACGCTATACCCAGAGGAAAGGAATGCACTTATCTCTGAAAACAGGGACACATAAGAGTATCTGAACTGCCAGGCCTTGCTAAGGTCCTCCTAGTTTCTTACCATTAGATTATATCACAATTGTGCAATTATACTTCATGACTGTCTGCTACTCACAAACCTAAGTTCAATGAATTATTGTGATAGTTATGTTTCTTTCTTTTCTTTCTTTCTTTCTTTGTTTATTTTCTGGCTTCCACTTATGAGTGAGGACATGTGGTATTTCTCTGTCTGTGTCTAGCTTATTTTCTCTAAGTTCATCCATGTTGTGAAGAATGTCAGTATTTTATTCTTTTATATGGCAGAGTAGTATTCCATTATGTATATATACCATGTTTTCCTTATCCAGTCATCCAACAATGGACATTTAGGCTGATTCCAGCTCTTGGATATTGTAAATAGAGCTGCAATAAATATGGAGGCACAGGTATCCCTTTGACATGATGATTTCCATTCCTTTGGATACATACCCAGCAGTGGAATTGCTGGATCGTGTGGCAGTTCTATCTTTAGTTGATGGAGGAAACTCCATACTATTTTCTGTAATGGCTGCACCAATTTACAGTCCCATCAACAGTGTAAGAGAGTTCCCCTTTCTCTGCATCCTCACCGGTATTTGTTATTCTCTGTCTTTTTGATAATGGCCAGTCTAACTGGAGTGAGATGATATCTCAGTGTGGTTTTGATTTCCATTTCCCTGATGCTGAGTGAGGCTGAGCATTTTTTCATGTGTCTGTTGGCCATTTGTATATCTTCCTTTGAGAAATGCTTATTAAGCCCCTTTGCCCATTTTTTAATTGGGTTATTTTTTTGTGTGTGTTTATTTTTACTTTTAAGTTGTTTGAGATCCTTGTATATTCCGGATATTAATCCTTTGTCAGATGCCTAGTTTGCAAATATTTTCTCCCATTCTGGAGGTTGTCTTTTCACTCTGTTAATTGTTTCTTCTGCTGTGCAGAAGCTTTTTAGTTTGATATAATCTCATTTGTTTATTTTTGTTTTTGTTGCCTGTGCTTTGGAGGCCATATTCATGAAGTCTTTGCCCAGTCCTATTTCCTGAAGTGTTTCCCCTATGTTTTCTTTCAGGAGTTTTATAGTTTCAGGTCTTATAGTTAAGGCTTTAATCCAATTTGAGTTGACTCTGGTATTTAGCAAGAGATGCAGGTCTAGTTTCATTCTTCTACATATGGATGTCCAGTTTTCCCAGCACCATTTACTGAAGAGGCAGTCTTTTTCCCAATGTATGTCCTGTTTAATTTGTTGAAGATCAGTTGGCTATAAGTTTGTGGGTTAATTTCTGGGTTCTCTATTCTGTTCCATTGGTCTGAGCATCTGTTTTTATGCCAGTACCATGCTGTTTTGGTTACTTTATTAGTCCATTTTGTGTTGCTGTAAAAGAACACCTGCAACTGGGTAATTTATAAAAAACAGAGGTTTATTTGGCTTATGATTCTGGGACAGCTGCATCAGGCAGAGGCCTCAGGCTGCTTCGACTCCTGATGGAAAGTGGCAGGCAGCTAGCAGGTACAAGCAGATCACATGGTGAGAGGAAGCAAGAGAGAGAGAGGGGAGGTGCCAGGGTCTTTTAAACAACCAGCTCCCACGGCAACTAATAAGGCAAGAACTCACTCATTACTCCACTCCACCTAGGGAGAGCATTAATCCATTCATGAGGGATCCACCCCCATGACTCAAACTGCTTCCAACCCTGCCATATTGGAGATCAGATTTCCACATGATGGTGGGGTGCTCAGTGCCTTGGCCACACCCTGCTGACACCCACAACCAGCCCAGCAATGAACACCTAGCTGCAGCAAGAAGGGCCCTGAGTTCTCGAGCTGGGGTGGTGCGGGGTGAGGGCTTTTGCTACACCTCCGTGACATCTGCACCCAGCCTGGAAATGACCAAGCCACTGCTGGAAGCTCCTTGGTCTCCTCTGTCAGAATGAGGAAGTGCCACAGGCCTCAATCCTTCCCCTCTTCCCTCCTCCTTCTTCCATCACATTTCCTTCCCCTTTCTCCTTTCTCTCTCCCTTCCAGTTGCTCTGCAACAACATCATAGAATGTAAAAAAATGATAACATTAATAAAAATAATAAAGAAAATATTTCCACATGAGTTCTGGGAGGACAATACATTCAAACTCCATAAGTTACTATAGCTTTGTAGTATAATTTGAAGTCAGTGTTATGCCTCTGGCTTTATTTATTTAATTTTTGCTTGACATTGCTTTGACTATTTGGGGTCTTTTGTTGTTTCAAGTGAATGTTAGTATTGTTTTTTCTATTTCTGTGAAGAATGTCATTGGTATTTTGATGGGGATTGCATTGATTCTGTAGATTGCTTTGGGTAGTATGGACATTTTCACAATGTTAAATTCTTCCAATCCAAGAGCATGGAATGTCTTTCCATCTTTTTGTGTCCCCTTTAATTTCTTTCAGCAGTGTTTTGTAGTTTTCATTGTAGAGATCTTTCACATCCTTTGTTAAATTTATTCCTAGGGTTTTTTTTTTTTTCTGATTATTGTAAATGGGCTAGTTTTCTTTTTCTGCTAGTTCATTGTTGTAGTATAAAAATGCTACTGATTTTTTCATGTTGACTTTGTATCCTGCAACTTTATTGAAATCATTTATCAACTCTAAGTTTTTTGTAGTCTTTAGGATTTCTCTATATACGATCATATCATCTGCAAACATGAATAATTTGACTTTGTCTTTTCCAGTCTGGACGTCCTTTACTTCTTTCTCTTGCCTGATTGCTGTGGCTAGTACTTCCAATACTATGTTATATAGGAGTGGTGAGAGTGAACATCCTTGTCTTGGTCTTGTTCTGAAAGCTTTTTCTATTCAAAATGATATTTGTGGTGGGTTTGTTATATATGGCTTTTATTGTGTTGAGAAACTTTTTTTCTATACCTAATTGCCTGAGAGTCTTTGTCATGAAGAGATGTTAAATTTTGTCAAATGCTTTTTATGAATCTATTGAGATAATCATATGGTTTTTGTCCTTGATTTTGTTGATGTGATGTATCACATTTATTGATTTGCATATGTTGGACTATCCTTGCATCTCTGGGATGAATCCCACTTGATTGTGGTGTATGATTTTGTGTGTGTGTGTTGCTGTATTCTATTTGCTAATATTTTTTGAGGATTTTTGCATCTATGCTCATCAAAGTTACAGGCCTATAATTTTTTGTTGTTATTGTATCTTTGTGTGATTTGGGTATCAGGGTGATGCTGGCCTCATAGAATGAGTTTGGAAGAATGGCCTCTGTTTCATTTTTTTGGAAAACTGATGAGAATTGGTATTAATTCCTCTTAAAGGTTTGGTAGAATTCAGCAGTAAAGCCATTCAGTCCTGGGCCTTTCTTTGTTGAGAGAATGCTGATTACTGCTTCAGTCTTGTTGCTTACTCTTGGTCTGTTCTGTGTCTTCTTTGTTCAGTCTTGGTAGCTTGCATGTGTCCAGAAATTTATCAATTTCCAGGTTTTCAAATTTGTTGGCATATAGTTGTTTATAATAGTCTCTAATGATTCTTTATATTTCTGTGGCATTGGTTATAATATCTCCTTCTTCATTTCTAATTTTTGTTATTTAAGTCTTCTCTTTCCTTTTTATAGTTAGCCTAGCTAATAGCTTCTCTATTTTGTTTAACTTCTCAAAAAAAACACAACTTTTTGTTTCATTGATCTTTTGTATCATTTTTTGAGTTCCTATTTCATTTACTTCTGTTCTGATCTTAATCATTTTTTTCCATCTACTAATTTAGGGATTGGATTGTTCTTGTTTTTTTTAGTTCTTTGAGTTGTAGAATTAGGTTGTTTGTTTGACATCTTTCTATTCTTTGATTTAAGGGTTTATTGCAATAAACTTCCCTCTTTGTACTGCTTTTGCAGCATCCCAGAGGTTTGGGTGTGATGTGTCTTTATTTTCATTAGTTTTGAGAAATTTTTTGATTTCATGTTTGGTTTCTTCTTGGACCCATATGTCATTCAAGAACATGTTGTTTAATTTCCATGTGTTTGTATAGTTTCCAGAGTTTCACTTGTTATTAATTTCTTATTTTAGTCCATTGTCATCTGAGAGATAATTGAAACGATTTCAGTTTTTAAAAATTTGTCAAGGTTTGATTTGTGACCTAACATGTGGTCTATCCTGGAGAATGTTCCATGTACTAAGAAGAAAGCATACTCTGTAATCATTGGATGAAATGTTCTATAGATATCTACCAAGTCCAATTGGTCTAATGTGTGGTTTAAATCCTGTGTTTCTCTGTTGATGTGTTGCCTAGATGATATGTCCAATGTTGACAGAGGGGTGTTCAGGTCCCTAACTATTATTGTATTTGGATCTATCTTTTTCCTTAGGCTTAATAGTGTTTGCTTTATATATCTAAGTGCTCCAATGTTGGGTGCATATATATTTATGACTTTATGTCTTCTTGCTGGATAGATCCCTTTATTATTATGTAGTGATCTTCTTTGTTTCTTTTTATGTTCTTTTTTGCTTAAAGTTTATTTTATCTGAAATAAGAATAGCTATTTCTGCTCAGTTTTGATTTCCATTTGTTGTATATCTTTTTCCATCCCTTCACTCTTAGTGTATGTCTGTCTTTACAGTTGAGCTAAGCCTTTCATAGAGACAGCATATAGTTGTGTCTAGCTTTTTATCCAGTCAGCCAGTCTATATCTTTTGAGTGGGGAATTTAATTCATTTACATTTAAGGTTGTTTTGAAAAATATTGTCTTACTCCTGGTATTTTTTCGGTTTTCATTTGGATGTTTTACATATCTTTTTTTCTTTCTTTTTCTTCTATTGTTCATCTTTAGTGTTAGTTGGTTTTGGGAGGTGGTAAGATACAATTTCTTTCTGTTTCTCACTTGCATTTTGTTTTTCCTTGTGTATTCATGGCAGTGATTATCATTTTTTAGATTCCAGATGCAGAACTCCCTTGATGATTCATGTAGGGCTGCTCATGTGGTGGTGAACTTTTGTAGCTTTTGTTTTTCTGGGAAATACATTATTTCTCCTTTATGTCTGAAGTATAGCCTTGCTGGGTATAGTATTCTTGACTGGCAGTTTTTTTTTTAAATTTTAATATTTCAAATATATTTTCTCTGGAATATATTCTCTTCTGGATTGTAGAGTTCCTGTGGAGAGGTTTGCTGTTAGTCTAATAGGAGCTCCTTTATAGGTGACCTGACACTTTTCTCTTGATGTTTTAAAGATTCTCTCTTTGTCTTTGAGTTTTGTCAGTTTGACTATAATGTGCCTTGGAGAAAACCTCCTGAATCTGAAGGTCTGTGTCTCAACCAGTATCTGGGAGATTTTCAGCTATTATTTCACTGAATATGTTCTTAATGCCTTTTCCTTTCTCTTCCCCTTCATGAATACCCATGATTTGGATGTTTTTGCACTGAAGGTTGCCTGCTAGCTCTCTTAGATTTTATTCATTTTTTAAAATTCTTTTTTTGTTGCTGTCCACCTGAATTATTTTGAAGGGACTGTCATCAAGATCAGAAATTCTTTCTTCTGTTTGCTTTAGCCTGGTGCTTAAGCTCCTGGTTGTATTTTTTATTTCATTTAATGACTCCTTCAGTTTCATAAGTTCTGGTACCTTCTGGTACATTCTTTTTTTAAAGTACTATGCTTTGTTAATTTCTTCCTTTATATTCTGGATAGTTTTGCTCAGTTCATTGTGTTGTCATCTGCATCTTCTTATATCTCATTGAGTTTCCTTAAGATTTTTACTCAGTGGAAATGGTTGTGGAAGTGGATGTGACAGGCTGCCTGCATGGCAGTGGTGGCTCCAGAAGAGTGGGCTGCTCACATGATGATGGTGACTGCCTGGCAGCACTCGTTGAGGCAGCAACTGCAATAGTGGCAACCCATGCAGCTGCAAAGGCATTATTGTTACCTTGCTTTGGTGGCAATGGCATCAGCTGCTGCTACTACCTCCCTAGCATCTGCAGTGTCCTTGGTGGCAGCAGGGTTACCTCATGGGGTGTGGGGGTGATAGCAGCACCAGTGGCTGCAACTGCCTCCCTCATGTCTGTGGTGTCTGCAGTGGCAGCAGGACTACCTTGAGGGAATAGCAGTGTACCTACAGTTGCGACTGCCTCTCTCTAGTCTGCAGTATCATTAACTATTTAGCTTTGATGTTTTAGAAGTTTTTGAAAGCTACTGGAAAGCAGAAAAGAGCTGAGCTTGGTTTTCAAATGATCAGACATGGCGGGAGATTCCTGTTTTTATATTTGAAATTTTTATGTAGTATAGAAGATGGGCTATAACATTCCATACCAGTAGAACGCATATATGCTTGGCAGAGTATCCATGTTTTCAAATACAGTAACAAAATATTGCAATAAATAAAAATAGATAAAACTGATGACTTTTTAGTCAATTAGTTGTTCATTGATTGGTTGGAAACAACTGCTTGCTAAAATTCTTCATACTGGGAAATTTTACACATGTCATATGCTATAATGGTTTGTCCCTTTACAAACATGTTTAAATCATACCCAGTTGTGTACCATGTGTTACCACAGTGGAGAAATTCACACCTCAGATTTCACCCTTCTCTCCCACAAGAAGACACTCTTAACTTAAGTAGCTAGACTTTATTGACTAATTTGGAATTGGTTGTCATACAAATTGAAGATTAGCAGACTCCTGTCTTTTTTCACCAGGAGATAAATGACCCATTTACACAACAAATTTAGGCAAAGTCTTGATCTATTCATACAGAACATTCAGACTGACTTATTTGTAAGATAGTGACAAAGATGGACACATTTCTCCTAGGTACTATCTCTCAAAATGGAAAAAGTCTGGATATAACTCAATGACAAACATATGGACACTGAAAGGTGGAAGAAAAAAGATATCTATGGACTTGGGGCTTGAGAAAGAACTTGGCAATAGCTTTCCTGAGTTTCTTTATTACCTTATTAGAGTAAATAACTGTAAATGACATGTCATAAACCTCCAACCCACAACCACCAACAAGTGCAGACAAAATACCAAGAGCAGTACATTCTCTTAACTAAAAAACAGGGAAAGGGTGGAATAACAACAACAAAAAAACATTTTTGGCAACACCTGCCTTACTAAAGCCATGCTCAAACAGAAAAACTGCCCACTCATTCATGATTTTAGTGGGGCCAGTGGGGAGTCCATGACACATCATAATTCACTTTCTATAAATGACAAAATATTGAAAGCAGCAAGAAAAAAGTGACACATTCATTATAGGGGAACATCAACTCAACGATAGGAGATTTGTTATCTGAAACCACAAAGCAAGAGAGAAGTAACATGGCATTTTTTTAGGTACTAATAGAAAGAAACTATTAACCTAGCATTCAATATTCAGTGAAAATATCATTTAGAAATGAATGTAAAATAAAAGACATTCTCAGAAGAAGGAAACCTACAGTAACTTGTTGCCAGCAAAACTACCCTTAAAGAATGGCTAAAGGAAGGTCTCTATAAAGAAAGGAAATACTAAAAGAAGAATACTTGAAGTCACAGAAAACAAAGAACATTGAAATGGATAAAATATAAGGATAAAACATAATAGACTATACTCATTATTTTCTTAAGTCGTATTTGTTGGTTGAAAGAAAACTTGCCTCATCTGAAGTGATGTTTAGTGTATATAGAGGAAATACTTAACACAACTAAAGTTTTAATGTACAGAAGGTAAAAGAAGATACATAAAAGGGAGGTTCGTATATTTTATTTAAGTGTTAAAACATTGATACCCCTTGAAGGGTACTTCAAAAAGTTCATGGAAAAATAGAATGAAAAGATAATATGAATCTTTTCAAGAACTTTTTGAAGTACCTTCATATATGTACGTGTGTGTACACACACACACACACACACACACACACACACACACACACACACACACATCTAGAGAAACCACTAAGGAAATTATACAAAGGGATATTCTCAAAAACATTCAAAATAAATTGAGATTTAATCCTTAAAAATGTTCAATTAACTAGAAAGCAGCAAGGGAAGAGAACAGAGAGACAAGAAAGAGAGGATACAAACAAAAACAGGTACTGAAATAGCAGAGTCTAAAATATCAGTACAGGAAGTTTTAAAGGTGAGGGGAGAAGGGAGCAGGGAACCTTGGGGTTGGGGGCACGGATGGTCGTGACATAGTTCAGTGGAGGATTGAATTTGAAGCTGAGCCAAAATGAGAATTCTGCTATGTCAGCATCACCTAATACATTACATTTAATCATATACAGGGATACATTTTCAAGAAAGTTTCAGACAAAAAGAGGGAGGACATGTGGCTGAGACTCCAGACCCGGGCTTCTGTTCTCTAAAGTAAAACAGTTGCCTCACCTGGAGGCAAGTTCCCCAACGTGGTGAGAAGATCCCAATTAGTATTCTACAACTTCAAGCCGGCAGATAGCACGGTGTGCGCTTCACTTTAAAATGTACATAACTAAGCTGCTTATAAAACTTTAGGAATGAATGAGAAAGAAAATTTCAAGACCCAATTCCATGCCTGCATTTTGTCATCATCTTTTAATACAGTGATTTCTTGCTCTTGCTCCCTCTAGCGGCCCATTATTTCATTGCCTCGATTTAGAAGTAGATGCCCTTGGTGGAAGGACTCCGAAGCTGTGTTTCTTTCTGTATGATGATGAGGAAGACACTTACAGTTGTTAAGCCTCAGTGTCCTCATATGTAAAGTGGGGATAATAAATTCCTCCCCAGATTCTGTTATATACTTGGAGTAATATAGTATAAATTACATCATATGTGCTAAGCGTTCTACAGAATAATGCTGAATACCCGAAAAGCAGCTACTTTTGAAAAGCAGCTACTATTTGATTTCTATGATTCACAGTTTCAGCCCAGAAACCTAAATGCAGAAGTGAAATAATTTTTATAGCTCTTCAGAGATTACTGAGCTTTGTTTAAAGTACATATATTTTTGAGAAATCCTGTACTAAATAGTGTCTTCAAGTTTTTTGTAATTTTATTAATTTTTGCTTCAAGAAACTCCTAGCTGCAACATTTTACCAACACATATAGCACTTTCACCCACGAGAGAAATTTAAACGCCTGATGTAATTTTTATAGGCTAGCATAAGGATTAAGTAAAAGACCAGCCGTGACCCTTTTGAGGTCAAATGCTTCTTTCCTCAGAATTTCTAAATGTTGTGTGTATATTCTGCCATCTTCTGGTCATATTTTAGAATTACCTTTCTGGCAGTTTTCGTGTTAAAGTGTTAGGACACTTAGGAATTCTGAAATTTGAGGTGAGGGAAGGCTGAGCAAAAGTCTCCATTCCATTTCCATGTGAGGCCATCGGCTTCACACATGTAAAAATTTATGTGCTACTTCATCCATTTCCTTAAGATGTAGAAAACCATAGGCTGATCTGACTGTAGGCAACATACAACATCCTCACTGTAATGAAAAAGATTCTGGGTAAATGGTACCAAATGAGCTCTGTGATCACTGTTCTTTTAGCAGCGGGGGAACAGTAGCACTTCTCCAAGCTGGGGAAAATGTGGTCATGACAATGCTATTCCAACTAGTTAGGGTTTGAGCATATTTTGAAAATGCACGATGATCCCTAGCCTAGAGCAGTTTCAGTCTGGACAACTTGGATCATTCTATTATACATGCTTCCATATTAATCTGTATAGAACATAGTTTTGGTTATAGTGCCTCTATATTTGAGGATCAAGGATGTGGTATCTTTGCCCGTGGAATCAAATCCAGGTCACTCATTTGGCTTTCTTTCAAGTTTCTCTGTAATCCGGATCCATTTTTGTGCCTACCTGCTCTCCTTTGTGAACCCTACAACCTAATGGGGTTTTTATCTTCAGTATTTTTCTCTACAATCTTTGTTCCACAGGTCATCTGACCTTCATTAATTTATGTATGAATGCTCGTGCGCGCGCGTGCGCACACACACACACACACACACACACACACACACACCCTTTTTTTTTTTTTTTTTTTCTGAGATTGTACATTCTGGCTTACGCATCCAGTCATGATACATCTCCCCTAACAGTGACCCTGGCATGTGCCATGAGATTTGTCATAAGTAAGTGTGCTGCTGTGTTCACAAACACTCCATGTGGATGCATTGAATGAGGTCAGTTATCTAAAGCAAAGATAAAATTCCAGTTTTGATAGAAAAGAGTTTTTTCCAAGATTTATTGTGTGTTTGTAGGGGGAAGCTAGGTTTAGATTTTTTTCTTTCTGTTGTGATGACATATACTTAACATATAATTTACCATTTTTATCATTTTCGTGTTCAGTTTAATGGCCTCAAGCACATTTGCCTTGTTCTGCAGCCATCACCACTGTTCGTATCTAGAACATCATTCATCTCCCCAGACTGAAACTTCATATCTGTTAAACGATGACTCCCCATTTTATCTTCTCCCAGCCTCTGGCAGCCATGGTTTTTCTTTCTGTATCAGTGAGTTTGACTACTCTCGGTCCCTCAGATAAACAGAAACATGCAGTGTTTGCCCTTTTGTGACTGGCTCAGTTTACTCTGCCTAACTTTATCCACATTGTAGCATGTGTCCGCATTTCATTCCAGTTTTAGGCTGAATAATATTTCATTGCATGTATACGAGGGTACTTCAAAAAGTTTGTGGAAAAATGGAGTTAAAAGATAATACAAATCTTTCCATGAACTTTTTACAATATCTTTTTTTTTTCGTTGGTGGTGGCTGGCCAGTATGGGGATTTGAACCTTTGACCACGGTGTTATAACACTGCGCTCTAATGAACTAAGCTAACTGGCCAGCCCTTCCTTCCGTGAACTTTCTGAAGACCCACATATGTATACCACATTTTGTTCATTCATCCTTCAATGACGCTTGAGTTGTTTCCAACTTTATTGTGAATAATGATCCCGTGAGGGTAGGTGTGCAAATATGTGTTTTAGTTCCCAGTTTCAGGTTTTTTGGTGTATATCCAGATGTGTAACGTGTAATCATGTGGTAATTGTATTTTGACTTCTTTGAGAAATCACCATGCTGTTTTCCACAGCATCTGCACCAATTACATTCTTACCAGCAGGTCACAAGAGCTCCAGTTTTTTCCACATCCTAGCCAACACTAGTTTTCTGTCTGTTTGTTTTAAAACATAGTTACTCTAGTGTGTGTGAATTGATGTCTTATTGTGGTTCTGATTTTTTGATTTGCGTTTACCTAATGGTTAGTGATGCTAAGCATCCTTTCTTGGGCTTGTTGGCCATTTGTATGTTTTTGTTTTTCTGTTTTTGAAATGTAGGAATTCTTTATATATCCTGGATATTAACCTCTTATTCCAATATATGACTTGCAAATATTTTCTATCATATCATGGGTTGTCTTTTTACTCTGTTGTATGTTTTGAAGCACAAACATTTTAACTTTGATGTTGTTCAATTATTAATTCTTCTTTTGGTGCTCAGATTTTTGGTGTCATTTCTAAGAAATCATAGCCAAATCAAAAGTTATTAAAGTTTTCTCTTAAGTTTTCTTCTAAGAGATTTACAGTTCTCTTTTACAATTTTGAAAGATTGTATTATGTGTCTCTATGGAAATATATTTCCAAAAGCTGTGAAATGCCAAACTACATAAACGTACTCATAACAATAGTGACAAAAGTAGAGATATTGGGTTGATTGTCCCTTGTGGCATGATGCAACATCACAGTCAATGAGCAAAATAGTGGCCAAAATAACCTGTAAATTTAAAAAAGATTGATTTATTACAGATTTGATGTTTCACTAAAAGAATACAATATCAATATTTTTATTCACAATTAAAAGTAAACACAGTTGCATTTATGATTCTTTGAGCAAGGCTTATTAGGAAGCCACAGAAACAGGAAGATTCCCATGTATTTAGATATCACACATACTCATGTACACACATGGTTACAGATAATGGAAATGAGGCAGAGCAAATCATATTGACAAAGGAGGCTGACTTGAAGTTTGGCATTTTTCTCTAATTATTGCCAGTTTATTATTATTATTATTATAATTATTTTGGAAATACATTGGCTTTCTGGATGTACTTTTTTATTGGCAATGTTCTTTTTATTTATTTTTATGAACTTTTTATTGTATTTGGATGTACTTTCAGTTAAAAAAAAAGAAATCCCAGTATCCATTTCCTCTGGGCTATAAGAGGTGGGTAGAGAGAGGGAACATGGAACAAAGTGGTCTTATCATTTTGCAGTGAACAGGCTGCTGTTCAAAAGGGACTTGCATGCTGCCGTTCTGTACACGGGGTGTACATGGCTATGCATGGGACTCATTTCTCAGATCATATTATGTAGTATGTTCACGGGTGATCAGAACCCTGTATCAACCCTCCATGACTCAGTCTGATTGAAACTGGAAAGTCTACTTGTGCATTCTCACTAAGAAACGTGAGCGGCCACCACTGACCCTGGCTCATTCTCTCCTTGCCAAACCTACAGGGAATATCAGTTAACATGATGAAGACTGCTTTGCAGTTAATATAAAAATCAAGGCACAAACCATAATCAAGACAATGTGGTACTAGCATAAAGACAGACACAGATACTAATGGAAAAAAGAGTCCAGAATTAAGCCCTAACATATATGGTAAAATTATTTTTTGCAAGGGTTCCAACTCTATTTAATGGAGAAAAGATGGTCTTTTTGACAAATGGTTGGGAAAACTGGACATTCACACACAGAAGATGAAAGTAGACCCTCACCTTTACACTTTATTGAAGAAAAATCAAAATGGATCAAAAACCTAAACATAAGTGCTAATATTATAAAAATGTAAGGGAAAAACAGGCAAAAAAACCTTCGCTGACATTGTATTTGGTAATAATTTGTTGGATATTACACCAGAAACAGGTAACAAAAAAATTGAAAAAAAAATTGGATGATATCAAATTAAAAACATCAGTGTAGCAAAAGATACAATAAACAGAGTGAAAAGGCAAACTATGGAATGGGAGAACATATTTACATATTGTATGTCTGATAAGGGGTTAGTATCTAGAATATATAAAGAACTCCTACAACTCAATAACAACAAAAAATAAAAATCTGATTAAAAAGTGGGCAAAGGACTTGAATGGACATTATTCCAGAGAAGATATACAAATGGGCAATAAGACAGTGAAAAGATGCTCAGCACCATTAATCAGTAGGGAAATGCAAATCAATGCTGTAATAGGACACTAGCTCACACCCACTGGAACAGCCACTATAAAAAAATAGGAAGAAACAGAATCTAAGAGGTGTTAGTGAGGAGGTGGAGAAATGTACTGTTGGTAGCAACATACTGTTGTGCACTGTTGGTAGAAATGTAAAGGGTGGTGCAACCTCTTTAGAAAATAGTATGGTGGTTTCTTAAAAAAAATTAAAATAGAATTACTGTATGATCCAGCATTTTCACTTCTGGGTATATACCCCCCAAAATTGAAAGCAGAGACTCAAAGAGATATTTGTACACCCATGTCCATAACAGCATACTTTGCAATTATCCAAAGTGAAAACAGACCAAATGTCCTTTGTCAGATGAATGGATAAACCTAATATGGTATATCCATACAATGGAACATTATTCAGTCTTAAAAAGAAACAAAATTCTGATACATGCTACATGAATGAACATGGACTGAAGATACTATGCTAAGGGAAATAAGCCAGTCATAAAAAAACAAATACTGTATGATTCCACTTGTATGAAGTACGTAGACTAGTCAAATTGATAGACATAGAAAGCAAAATGGGGTTTCCAGGAGCCAAAGGAAGGGGGAAATGAGGAATTACTGTTTAATTTCTACAGAGTTTCAGTTTAGGAAGATTAAAACATGCTGGAGATGGGCGGTGGGGGATGTTTGCCCAACAATGTGAACCTACTTTATGCCACTGGGCATTAATGCTACATAACTAAAAGATGGTAAAAATGGTAAATTTTATGTATTGTAAAAGGGGCAGAGGCTATTGCTTTTATGATTTATAAATGTTACAAGTGCAATTTAAAATGAGATTGATATGTTATGATTTCATGACTTCCTGGAAGATTAAGTGAATGAAGATGGGAACTAAGAGGTGTCAAGGATAAACACAGCTGGACATAAGTGAAAGTGGTGAGGACAGACTTTCATTGGTAAGAACTATGGCAGTCAGGAAAAGAGGCTAGCAGGAACTAAATTCAACTTAGATTTGCACGGAGGTGATGGGCTGTTTTAAAGGGAGGGTGAGGAAATAGGGAGGGGGTGCATGGAAGCTCAGTAGAGTCACGGAAGGGAAAAATTACAAAAGGTGGAAAGAGGGATTGGTGCATGTGAAACACACGTGGGCTTGCTAACTCGCAGTTATGGGGGTTAGGCTTCTACCTCCCCATAGATTCTGGGGCCTCTCTTCAGGTATTGCCTGGAACAAACAATAAATTCTTTTGGCTGTCTTGAGCTTTTTCAGGCAGGCACTTAGTAGGGGCTGGTGTCATCCTAAGGCTGCAGCTTTGAGCTGTTCAAAACTACGAAAGTGTTTGTTCAAGTCTTTATAGGCCAAAGTTGACAGATGAGAAGAAACAGGCTCAGAGGAGCCTGGCTACAGTTGATATTTATCAGAGGTTAAACATCTTCTCTAAGCCATTTAATGAGGGAATCACATTTCCCTGGGTTCCAAATTATAAAAAGAACTCAGTGGGTTGAGTGTAAGTTTGCAATAAGCTGGTAGAGTGATTTCAGCTGTTCTCACCTTTTTGTCACATGGGCATGCAGTCAATTAAACAATGTATGTATTTGCCAGCACAAAGGTTACCTCCTCATAAAGGTTAGCCTCTACATCCTCCTCCGATAATGTCCACTCCCCACTGTAGACATTTTTAGAATCATTGTACCAGCCTTCAATTACATTTGACCACAAGACAGGATAAGATGCCCTTTGCATATTTCCTAGACATTTACTATCTAACATGAAGAAACAGGATTGGGTCATACTCTACCAAAGATGAAAATATAGCACAGGAATACTTTTTTCATTCTTGTTTCACAAATCCTTCAGTGACCATCTAGACAACTTCTTATAAGAAAAGGTAAACCCAGTGGTATTCTTGTCGGCAATCTTCTTTCTCACTGATGAATGAGCATGTGGTGCTCACATTTGGTGCAAAGTTGACAGTAGGGGATGATGAGCAAGTTTGAAATCACATCAGCAAACATTTTAGTCTCTGCCTCTTCCCAGCTGATGGAGGAGGATAAAACCAAGTGAAAGTAGCCTACGAGATGTAAAAGCAGCCACACAGGTGTTCATTATGCAAGGATCTTGAAACAAACATTTGTTTATTAAGCCATTCATTCATGGTGTGGGTTCTTTGCCCAGCATGGTATTCTGGAGTGATCTGTCTTTCCTGGGCCGGGGAAGACCCTCATTGCTAATTCATTAATTCTAGTCCCATACTATCTCCCAGGGCTATGGCTTCCAGTCCTATACTCAATCACCAGTCCACCTCCACCGCCCTCCCATACCTCAAGTTTTTATAGTAGATTGACTTTCTCCTCCAGTTCAGGGTGTCCCAAAGCATGTGGAAATCAAATCCGGGAAGTCCACTCATCAATGTAGCTGCCTTCCTCTGCACAGTATCTGAGTTTCTTCTCTCAAAAATACCCGACTCCTATCTAAACTATTCACACCAAGGAAATTGACGTGGCTTAGGAAAACACATGAAAATGTTTTCATCTCTTATTCTTGGACAGCAAGCATCAATGGTGGCCAACGCATGTCAGAGTTGCTTCTCTGTGGTAGGCAGTACAAGTCTTCTATAACCAAAGCCATTTAGATTTCTGCTCCACTTCAGGAGATTATGAACTTGAGTAACTCAGAAGCCTGAGGTGAGCACATCCTGTCACAAGGGATTGTGGAAAGACAAGAAAGAGCAAGGAAGTTAAAAGCTAGGGGTATCATTTCCTGCACTAATTGTTCATCCCGTCTCTCTAGCAGTACCTGTCCTCAACGGGGTAGCGAGATTTAGAACTATCTACGTAGGTATGTATGGAGGTGACTAGAAATGGAGCTATTGGTATGTTTCCCTGGGAAAACAAGTAGGTGTCACCAAGCTTTGAGGGAAGCCTTGAGTTAGTGGTCTTGAAATGTGTCCCTGGTAAAGAGATAGATCAAACTGCTAGAACTCACATCCCATAGGTGTGGTGTTTGGATTGATGAAGTTTCCAGGTGTCCCAGGAATATAGCACACAGAGTTGCTAAGCATGCTCCAGAGTGAAGGAAATGAAGGGAAATCCAAGAGAACAGCATTTTATTTAAAGAGTATATTTGCAAAGAGGATCTTTTGAAAATTATATATTGCATTAGACCAAATTTACCAGCTTGAACTCTAATTTGTTTTTGTTTTGTTTTATTTTTTCAAAACTTTGTTTTCTTCACCATTTAATAATAAAACTAATGAGGAAGATCAGATCAATTCATAGAAAATAAATGAGTCAATGCTTTCCCTACACTTCTCAATGAACTGTTAGCCATTTGGTGACCTGGAGATGTTTGTCATGTTGATAGTGCTATTTTCTGCTGTTGCCTACAATGGAAAACTTAACCATTTGCTACTGATTAAAAAACACCATCTCGGTATTCTTGACTCCTGCACCCAAGACCCCTTTCTAAAGTCCTGTAAGCTACTTTTACTTGTTACATATATTTAAGGTGGGTAAATGGTAGAGTGGGAAGGTCGCATATGTATTTTTATACAGCTAGTAAATTTTGGAAATAAAAAAATTGACAAATGACATATGCTAAAGCATACAAAGGAAAAATTGTTATAAGAGTTTTGGAGAATAATTAAAACAGCTTAGTTTTCTTCAGTTTTGCTGAAGGAAATTAGTCTTCAGTAACCATGCCCCATAATATGGAGATATGGAAGTTCCATTAGTACTTTCTACTAAGTTTTAATACAATATTCTTGTAAATGTTCTTAATATGTACTTGTATAGGAAATATTAAGGGCTTTTCTGGAAACTAGCAGTGAATCACTTAATTTGTTTGGTCATAATATTGCCATGAGATGGACTTCTTTTTATTCTCCTAGACTTGCTCTTATGGGCAGCTAAGTAGAACTGTATATCACACATTTCACAAAGCTAAAGAAATCACCATGGTGGTATATTGTAGGTAGCTGAAATAAGTATAGAGTGGAAATCTTCTAAGTATCTACAGAGTAGAAAAAGAAATAAGTATCTAGCTGCTCATATGGTAATCATTGCGTTATACAACTACTCTGTAATTTTTAGAGCTTTGATTCTTTTCTCCTGATGATCAGAATCTGGAATCTGAAAATGTGAATATCCAAACAAGAAATAATAATAATGATAAGACTGTATAATAGGGCACACGTCACTGTCATGTATGGGTGCAAATGCAAATACAGACTGCATGACAACCTATTCTTTTCAGGTTACTTAACCATCCCTGGGGACTTTTGAGCACGTAGGTAGACTACATTAGACATATAACTACTTGCAATTTTCCACTCTTGTGCATTGTTCTCTATCAGTTTACACTGCTTTGACAGCAGTCTGGCATTTTGTGCAGCATCTTTACTCCAAGTCCATAGTGGAAGGGTAAAAATCAAGGACATGATCTTATTAAAATTTTCATGATAGGATTCTAGTTTATTTTTTTCTAAAACTTCGTTCTTAGCAATATCCTCAATTTATAATCTAAACATGTGAATAATGAGATTACTCTTAAATATTCTTATAGGAAGAATAAAAGAAAAATTTTAATTCATTATCTATTAGCCCTTGAATTCACAAATTCAAAATTTGGTAATAACATTCAGATGTAGACTTTCTTTCCAATGCAGTAAAGCATTTAAGGAAATGCTTCCAGTAGATCAGACCAACCCCAAAATTCATCCCAGTCATTTATTAGCAGTTTTACCTCAGGTGTATTATTCAATCTCTTGGAGTCTCAGTTTCTTCATCTGTGAAATGTGACCCATAATTTAAATCTAAAATTTGGTCAAAAGGTTTAATATGATAATTCATGACATATAAGTATTATATGCTAAATCTTATGGTATGTGCTCAATTAATAAATTATAGATGTGATTACAATCAAGTATGGTGTTGGGCATCTGTATTTAAAATTGTGAATAATAATACAAATGTATAGCTAACACGATATGACGGGATCTGTTCCCAAGTCTGCATATATTTTCCCTTACTTTATCCTCCTAGAAACTCTAAAAGGGAAGTACTATTATTATCCCCATTTGCAAATTAGAAAACTGAAGCACAGATATGTTGTCAGGTACGTGTCAGCAATAGTTACTCTATAAATAATGTGAAAGGTCAAACCTTTTTATGGTATGGAACAAATCATCTCCCTAATACTCTCTCACACTCTCATTCTCTGCACCCACTTAAAGGACTGCCACTGTATCTGCATGTGATACATGACCAGAAAAGTGTGGAGGTTTTTCTTTTTCAATAGGCTTTAATGTAAATCATTTAGTTACACTTTAGAATAATTTTAGAATAACAACCTAACAGATTTTCAGTATTTTCCCTGCCAGCAAGTTTAACTGTAATATGTATGTGATGCCATCTGGTGGTAGATTTTTATATTACACCTTATTTTAATAAATTTTCTAAGCTTTGAGGTGAAATTTAATAACTCAGGTTGGTACTAGATAAAAACATGGTTTGCAGATTTTAATTTTTTTTTTTTTTTATTTATTTATTTATTTATTTTTTTTTAATTTTATTTTGTCGATATACATTGTAGCTGATTAATGCTCCCCATCACCAAAACCTCCCTCCCTTCTCCCTCCCCCCCTCCCCCCCAACCATGTCCTTTCTGTTTGTTTGTTGTATCAACTTCAAATAATTGTGGTTGTTATATCTTCTTACCCCCCCCGTTTGTGTGTGTATGTGTGTATGTGTGTGTGTGAATTTATATATTAATTTTTAGCTCCCACCAATAAGTGAGAACATGTGGTATTTCTCTTTCTGTGCCTGACTTGTTTCACTTAATATAATTCTCTCGAGGTCCATCCATGTTGTTGCAAATGGCAGTATTTCATTCGTTTTTATAGCTGAGTAGTATTCCATTGTGTAGATGTACCACATTTTCCGTATCCACTCATCTGATGATGGGCATTTGGGCTGGTTCCAACTCTTGGCTATTGTAAAGAGTGCTGCGATGAACATTGGGGAACAGGTATACCTTCGACTTGATGATTTCCATTCCTCTGGGTATATTCCCAACAATGGGATGGCTGGGTCGTATGGTAGATCTATTTGCAATTGTTTAAGGAACCTCCATACCATTTTCCATAGAGGCTGCACCATTTTGCAGTCCCACCAACAATGTATGAGAGTTCCTTTTTCTCCGCAGCCTCGCCAGCATTTATCGTTCATAGTCTTTTGGATTTTAGCCATCCTAACTGGGGTTAGATGGTATCTCAATGTGGTTTTGATTTGCATTTCCCGGATGCTGAGTGATGTTGAGCATTTTTTCATATGTCTGTTGGCCATTTGGATATCTTCCTTAGAGAAATGCCTACTTAGCTCTTTTGCCCATTTTTTAATTGGGTTGCTTGTTTTCTTCTTGTAAAGTTGTTTGAGTTCCTTATATATTCTGGATATTAATCCTTTGTCAGATGTATATTTTGCAAATATTTTCTCCCACTCTGTTGGTTGTCTTTTAAGTCTTTTAATTGTTTCTTTTGCTGTGCAGAAGCTTTTTAGTTTGATATAATCCCATTTGTTTATTTTTCCTTTGGTTGCCCGTGCTTTTGGGGTCGTATTCATGAAGTCTGTGCCCAGTCCTATTTCCTGAAGTGTTTCCCCTATGTTTTCTTTAAGAAGTTTTATTGTCTCAGGGTGTATATTTAAATCCTTAATCCATTTTGAGTTGATTTTAGTATATGGTGAGAGGTATGGATCTAGTTTCATTCTCCTGCATAACGATATCCAGTTATCCCAGCACCACTTGCTGAAGAGGCAGTCCCTTCCCCAGTGAATAGGCTTGGTGCCTTTGTCAAAGATCAGATGGCAGTAAGTGTGAGGGTTGATTTCTGGATTCTCTATTCTATTCCATTGGTCAGTGTGTCTGTTTTTATGCCAGTACCATACTGTTTTGGTTATTATAGCTTTGTAGTATAGCTTAAAGTCAGGTAGTGTTATGCCTCCAGCTTTATTTTTTTTGCTCAGCATTGCTTTGGCTATTCGTGGTCTTTTATTGTTCCATATAAATGTCTGAATAGTTTTTTCCATTTCTGAGAAAAATGTCTTTGGAATTTTGATGGGGATTGCATTGAATTTGTATATCACTTTGGGTAGTATGGACATTTTCACTATGTTGATTCTTCCAATCCAAGAGCATGGGATATCTTTCCATCTTCTTGTATCCTCTCTAATTTCTCTCAGCAGTGGTTTGTAGTTCTCATTATAGAGATTTTTCACCTCCTTGGTTAACTCAATTCCTAAGTATTTTATTTTTTTGGTGGCTATTGTAAATGGGCAGGCTTTCTTGATTTCTCCTTCTGCATGTTCACTATTGGAGAAAAGAAATGCTACTGATTTTTGTGTGTTGATTTTGTATCCTGCTACTGTGCTGAAATCATTTATCAATTCCAACAGTTTTTTTGTAGAGGTTTTAGGCTGTTCGATATATAGGATCATGTCATCTGCAAACAGGGACAGTTTGACTTCATCTTTTCCAATCTGGATGCCCTTTATTTCCTTCTCTTCTCTGATTGCTCTGGCTAGTACTTCCAACACTATGTTGAATAGGAGTGGTGAGAGTGGGCATCCTTGTCTAGTGCCTGTTCTTAAAGGAAAAGCTTTCAGCTTTTCCCCATTCAGGATGATATTGGCAGTGGGTTTGGCATATATGGCTTTAATTATGTTGAGATACTTTCCCTCTATACCTAACTTATAGAGGGTCTTTGTCATGAATGAGTGCTGAACTTTATCAAATGCTTTTTCAGCGTCTATAGAGATGATCATATGGTCCTTGTGTTTGAGTTTATTAATATGGTGTATCACATTTATTGATTTGCGTATGTTGAACCAACCTTGCATCCCTGGGATGAATCCCACTTGATCGTGATGAATAATTTTTCGTATGTGTTGCTGTATTCTGTTTGCTAGTATTTTAGTGAGGATTTTTGCATCTATATTCATCAAGGATATCGGCCTGTAGTTTTCTTTTTTGGTTATATCTTTACCTGGTTTTGGTATCAGGATGATGTTTGCTTCATAGAATGAGTTTGGGAGATTTGCGTCCGTTTCAATCTTTTGGAATAGTTTGTAAAGAATCGGTGTCAATTCCTCTTTGAATGTTTGGTAAAATTCTGCTGTGAATCCATCTGGTCCTGGGCTTTTCTTTGTTGGGAGCCTTCTGATAACAGCTTCAATCTCCTTTATTGTTATTGGTCTGTTCAAATTTTCTACGTCTTCACAGTTCAGTTTTGGGAGCTTGTGTGTGTCCAGAAATTTATCCATTTCCTCCAGATTTTCAAATTTGTTGGCGTATAGTTGTTTATAGTAGTCTCGAATGATTGCTTGTATTTCAGATGAATCAGTTGTAATATCGCCTTTTTCATTTCTAATTTTTGTTATTTGAGTCTTCTCTCTTCTTTTTTTTGTTAGCCATGCTAATGGTTTGTCAATTTTATTTATCTTTTCAAAAAACCAACTTTTTGATTCGTTGATCTTTTGAATTGTTTTTTGGTTTTCAATTTCATTCAGTTCTGCTCTGATCTTAATGATTTCTTTCCGTCTGCTAACTTTAGGATTGGATTGTTCTTGTTTTTCTAGTTCTTTAAGGTGAAGTGTTAGGTTGTTCACTTGCCATCTTTCCATTCTTCTGAAGTGAGCATTTAATGCAATAAATTTTCCCCTCAATACTGCTTTTGCAGTATCCCACAGGTTTTGGTATGATGTATCATTGTTTTCATTAGTTTCAATAAACTTTTTGATTTCCTGCTTGATTTCTTCTTGGACCCATATGTCATTAAGTAGAATGCTGTTTAATTTCCATGTGTTTGTATAGTTTCCAGAGTTTTGTTTGTTATTAATTTCTAGTTTTAATCCATTGTGGTCTGAGAAGATACATGGGATAATTCCAATTTTTTTGAATTTATTGAGACTTGATTTGTGACCTAATATGTGATCTATCTTGGAGAATGATCCATGTGCTGATGAGAAGAATGAATATTCTGAGGTTGTTGGGTGGAATGTTCTGTAGATATCTGCCAATTCCAATTGGTCTAGAGTCTTGTTTAGATCTTGTGTTTCTCTACTGATTCTTTGCCTAGATGATCTGTCTAATATTGACAGTGGAGTGTTCAGGTCCCCTGCTATTATGGTATTAGTGTCTATTTCCTTCTTTAGGTCTAATAGAGTTTGTTTTATAAATCTGGCTGCTCCAACATTGGGTGCGTACATATTTATGATTGTTATGTCTTCTTGATGGATCAGTCCTTTTATCATTAAGTAGTGTCCCTCATTGTCTCTTTTTATGGTTTTTAGTTTAAAGTCTATTTTGTCAGATATAAGAATAGCCACTCCAGCTCGTTTTTCTTTTCTGTTTGCATGGTAAATCTTTTTCCATCCTTTTACTCTTAGTCTGTGTGAATCTTTATGGGTGAGGTGGGTCTCTTGTAGGCAGCATATAGTTGGGTCCTGCTTTTTGATCCAGTCAGCCAGTCTGTGTCTTTTAATTGGGGAATTTAAGCCTTTAACATTAAGAGTTGTTATTGAAAGGTGTTGATTTATTCTTAGCATTTTATTGGTTGTTTGGTTGTCTTAGGTGTCTTTTGTTCCTTGCTTTCTGATTTACTGTTTGGTTTCTTTGTTTGTTGGTTCCTTAGGTTGTAGATAGTGTTTTTGTTAGCTTGTTTTCTCTTCATGAATGCCATTTTTATTGTACTAGCGGGTTTAGATTTTTCTTAGGTTTTTATGGCAGTGGTAGTTATTTTTCAGGAACCAAACCCAGTACTCCCTTGAGGATTTCTTGTAAGGGTGGTCTTGTGGTAGTGAACTCCCGCAGTTTTTGTTTGTCTGAGAAATATACTATTTGCCCCTCATTTCGGAAGGATAGCCTTGCAGGGTAGAGTATTCTTGGCTGGCAATCTTTGTCTTTTAGTATTTTGAAAATATCATCCCATTCCTTTCTAGCTTTTAGGGTTTGTGATGAGAAGTCTGATGTTAACCTGATTGGGGCTCCCTTATAGGTGATTTGACGCTTCTCTCTTGCAGCTTTTAAGATTCTCTCTTTGTCTCTGAGTTTTGCCAATTTGACTATGTCATGTCTTGGAGAAGGCCTTTTTGGGTTGAATACGTTTGGAGATCGTTGAGCTTCCTGGATCTGAAGATCTGTGATTTTTCCTATACCTGGGAAGTTTTCTGCCACTATTTTGTTGAATATGTTTTCAATGGAATCTCCATTTTCCTCCCCTTCTGGAATACCCATGACTCGGATATTTGAGCGCTTGAGGTTGTCTGATATCTCTCTCAGATTTTCTTCCATGTCCTTGATTCTTTTTTCTTTCTTTTTGTCTGCTTGTGTTATTTCAAACAGCCCATCTTCAAGTTCAGAGGTTCTCTCTTCAACTTCGACAAGCCTGCTGGTTAAACTCTCCGTTGTGTTTTTTATTTCGCTGAATAACTTCTTCAGTTCAGCAAGTTCTGCTACATTTTTTTTCAGGACATTGATTTCCTTGTATATTTCCTCTTTCAGATCCTGTATACTTTTCCTCATTTCATCATGATGTCTAGCTGAGTTTTCTTGTATCTCATTCAGTTTCCTTAGAATTATCACTCGAAATTCCTTATCAGTTATTTCAAGGGCTTCTTGTTCTATAGGATCTAGAGTATGAGATTTATTAACTTTTGGTGGTGTACTTTCTTGATTTTTTGTATTTCTGGTGTCTTTTTTTTGGTGTTTATTCATTGTGGCAGGGGGTTTCACAGTCCACCGGTTTAAGACTAATGACTAACTAGGATGTTGCTGTGGTTGCCAATTTGGTATGGCTCCCGCCGTGACTGCTCAGTTGGCCTCTAGTGTCTTGTGTGTGTGGTTGCCTCGGGTCTTGGGCTTCTCCGGGGATCCACCTTTCTGGTCAGCTTGTACTCTGCTGGGCTGGTGGATCACGTACCACAGGGTGTGTGATCTCTGTTGAGCTTTCACTTTCTGTACAGGACTTCTCCCCGTTCCGTGTGCTCTGGCCCAGGCTGTTAGATCGTGCAGTGGCGACCCCACCGGGTGTGTGGTTTCTGTCGAGTCTCCGCCTCCCTGGCCGCACGTCTCCCCCCTCTGTGCACACTGTGCTGGGTTGGGGCGTGTCTTCTGCACCCCTCGTCTATCAGCTGGGCCTTCAAGACCCTGCTCAGCACCGCCTCGCCCAGGATGTCTACCAGGTTTCTGCTAGGCACAGACGACCAGTCTCTCTGGGTGCCTTTGTAGCACTGTGTAGATCTTTCTCGGGTCTTGTTCACCTTTGTATCCCCCCGGTATAAACCGAATCTAGTGCCCGCCTGCAGCCTGCTCTCCGGCAGGTTCAAGCAGACCTGGGAACTCTCCTACCACACTATTCCCAACCAGAAATTCGTTAGGCTTTTTTCCAAACTGGTGGTCGCAGAGATGGTATCTGCCTCCCAGTAACAGGAAGTTTACCGGGGCCGGAGTCCAGGGTGTGGTGGAGTGACAGTCGGCCCGCCCGTACTTCCTAGCCCTCCCAAAACTGGTCGGGACGCCCCACACCCCCAGCCCTGCCAGAGAACCGTGGAGGGAGTGGGAGAGGAGGTCGGCCCGCAGGGTCCGGAAAGCCCCGCGCCAGGCCAAGCAAGTGGGAGGGCTCAGTGATGGCCGAGCAGGGCGGAGCTGCCCGCACCTGGGAAAATGGAGGCAGCACCGGGGCAATGAGTGGCCTGGTGGTGCAGGCGGGGAGCCGCGTGGGCATCCACCCCCCGAACAGAGCTTTGCCAGGGATCACTCACAGTGCTGTGCCAGGTCGGGCGCTCGCTCTGTCTCTGGTTTGTTGCCTTCCGTGTTCTCGGCGCTGCCGCCTCGGGCTGTTCAGTCGCGGCGCCGCTCGGGCGCTCCCAGGAGTCTTCTTTAATGCCGGCCTGAAACCTCGAATCCTGGATAGGGCAGCTGGCCGCCTTCAGTGCGGCCCCAGCCTCCGGGATCCTGGCTGCATCCACAGCAGCCCTGGCGCCGTGTTCCCTGTTTCAAGACTCGCTTTTGCAGCTAAGAATCAGTTCTTTTCCTGCTCCACACTTCAAAGCTGTTGCCTGTAAATGAGGCAGCCTCTCCTGCCGGGGGCAAAGTGGCGTTGAGCCCCCACGACCGGCCAGCAGCAGCAGTCCTCCCTTAAGAGATGGCCAGAGAAAGGTCCACAAGTTTCCCGGCTGCCTGAGGCCCAGTGGCCACCTTTTCCACCTCAGCTACTCCGCGCCAGCCGCCGCAGCCGCCGCCATCTTGAAACCTCTCCTGAGATTTTAATTTTTTTATACAAGAAAAGAGACATTTATTTCATGGCTATGTCTAACTAAAGAAGTATAGATGACACAACACGTCCGGTCAGGGTTTAGGATCTACAGGAAGTGGGAATACCATTGTACTCATGAGTAAAGAAATCTTATGATCAGGTTATCAAATGCTTAGAACTGGAACTTATCTGGCTGAACCATAGCTGACTGCTCGCAGCACACGATGTGATGCACTACTCAGGCCTCTTTCTGCACGGAAGGACTTACTCCCTCAGCAGCTAGGAGTCCTGCCCACAGACAGCTTTGCTGTCTGCCCTCTCCGAAAATTGCCCTCATTCATGGACATACTCCCTTTCCTGGTGCAGTCCACTGCCAAAAACTGATAGATGTGAATGCCAGGACACCTTTCTCTACCTCAGGACAACTCAGAAGGACCTTCCTAGTTCTATAGCTTCCCATGAGATAAGCTGAGGCTTGTGTTATGACTACATCACAGCCCAGTTTCTCCCTGTGCTTAATCCTGCTTCTCTCCATCCCTACACAGGCAGGTGTAAATTTGGAGATCAACCCCTAATAAGCATTCTGCATGCTCATCTCCATCTCAGAGTCTGCCTATTTTATCAGGGAAAACTATCTGAAACATTTGTTTTGTCCAGTCTGCATTTCAGACCACTTTGAAGAAGCTGGACATTATCTCTAATTAATGTTGGTAAGATACTCTTTTTAACAATATATCCATGATTAAAATCACAAGTGACTTTTTACGCTTGTTGCACCAAAGCTATGAATTACGGTTAAAGAAGTGGTTTTATTTAATCAGGTTCTCACTTTATGTACAGATTGTTTTCTTTTTTCTTTTTTCAAAAATCTCTGCCTTACAGTTGTGCTTGGCTCTTTGGTTCTACCGTAATTCTATCTGTTCCCCTCTACACATGTCCTATGCTTTGCTTATAAAAAAAGCTTATTCTGTTTTCTCATATTCCCTTTGAATGTCTTATTAGGACACTTAATTTATCATCTTGTTCATATCTTATACCTTTGCATCAGATCACTTGATTATATACGTTCTTATATAATTTTCTAATAATTTTGTATTCACCTTAACCCCCCTAAAATGAGGTCTCTGAAATCAGTGGCTATACTTTTCATTTATTCTTCAACCTCTTTCTTACCTCCTGACCACACTTATTTGCTCATTTGGCAAACAAAGAGTTTGGATCCTGTTTGTCCAAAGGAGGAAAGTGGTTAACAGAGAGATCTCTGGTGCTGGCCCACTTAAATTTGAATCTGGGCTCTAGCACTTACAATTTTTTAATAAGCTATTTAATTTCCCTGAGGCTCAGTGTCATAAAATGGAGATGATTGTTGTTGGGAAAATGGAACAATTTGGTCAGGCTCCCTTGCCTCAGGGCTGATAGAGCCAGTTTGGTAAACATTGTGTGTGTGTGGGTGGAGTAAGTGCACCTGCACGGCTGCGCCACTTTGGCTGGTGTTTACTGCTTTGGGTGCTGGCCCTCCACGGCCATGTTTTTCCAGACCTGCAGTTTCCGAGAACAGTGTGGCCAGTTGTCTAGCACATAGACCTGCGTGAAGGGGTCTGGTGACCCAGCCTGGCATGTGAAGGGTCTGTGGCCCAGTCTGTGAACGGGCTTGAGGGGTCTGGGAGCTCCAGACCCAGCCCTAGCTCAACCATCGGCCCAATCAGTACAGGGTTACTGGCAAGTAAAAGAGCCGCGACAACTAGCGTGATCGCCTAGCTTTACAATTGGCCTTACGGACAGGATTAAGAGCTAGACAATTGGCCCTGTGAGCAGGATTCATGACATTAGCCTCACAGTAGCCCTTGTTGTAGCCAGACAATTGTATTGGAAGAATTAAATAAATTAATGCAATAAGGTACTAGAAGAATGCCTGTCAATAATAAGCACCATATGCATGTTAGCAATGTTACTGGCACCCAAAGTCAGCTACTCTCTGTTAAGAAACAAAGGACCTGCAAGTCCCCAATGTTGGTGGTAGTCAGGGAGCTTATTATCAGGCCTAAGGAGACACCCATGCTAAAACTGTCTCAAAGCTTCAGGTTTTCAGAGGGGTTTATATAGGACAAAGGGAGAGCCATATTAAAGATGATGCAGAGATGGAGGTCAGCAACTGTGTGTGGGTCAGCATGTTTTAATCTCTTCTTTGTGTTCAGTGTTGTGAGGCCTGGAGATAGACTTTTTGGCTCTGACTTTCTCTCTTTCCCAGGACATCTGTCACTTCAAAGAGAAACTGATAGTTCTGTAAGTTACTGACATATGACCTTGATTTATTACTCTCACAAGCTGCAGTGATTGTCCATTTGTTCAAGCAGAATTCTTTCCCAAGCATTAAGTTCTAACGTTGTTACTGGCACCAAGTTCAGCAGTCCCTTTGCTAGAAACAGAAATCTTGCAAGTCAAATGTTGATGTAAGGACCGGAAACTTTATTTTCAGGACTGACACCTGAGAAGACAGTGACACTAAAACTGTCACAAAGTCTCAGGAGCATCATCAAAGTTGTTAAAGGGAAAAGTGTAGGAAACAAAGTGGGAGGCTATTCCTATCAAGAGACTGCTATGTGCAATCTTGCAGACTCTGGGCTATTCATTATCTCATGGTCAGTTCTGTAACTCTTCAACCTATCTTTGGAACATGGATTTATCTTGTTCTGACAAGCTGGATGTCGTCTTGTTCCCAGACAACTATGACTTTAAAGGAAGAATGGTTAGTTCTGCAAGTTACTGATTTGCTTTTATTATATTCCTTTTCTTAAGCACCAAATTCTGCAGCATTTCTCCATGAGCCATATTGTGAGCCTAAGTTACAAGAAGACTTATTTTTGGCTAGCATTCTGCTTAAAGCTGTATTCTACAAAAAAGCTCTTCTAAGGCTGATTATGACTATTTGCTGTGGTGGGCTCTTAAAACATGGCCACTCTTGTGTTAAAATTTGTTAGGCTCCATTAGCAACAATACTCACAAAACAAAAATACTTATGGAAGCTGTTGATTTTTATTGTTTTGTTCAAATAACACTTTGGATTTTAAGATGACCAAGAGATTAACATCAAAATTAGTTTTCATTTCCTTGCTTCCTCCTTTCCATCATCAGCAAAGAAATTTGTCTATTACTAATAATACTATAACCTTCCGGAACCTGCACTATTTCTAAACCTTGTTCCTCTATGCCAGTCCAGGTTCAAGGAAGTGTACTGAGTTTGCCTATAAACCTGAGTGATACTGCAGTGAAACTGCAGAATAGAGTTGCCAATATTTGTTTTCACCTCACAGCATCAAGTGGCTTAGAGTCTGGACATCTATGAAATACCTGGATAATTTGTTAATCGAAGTTTGCTGTATAGACTAGCACCATCAACAGCTGGGAGCTTGTGGTTGTTTCCATGTCAGACCTCCTGAATCAGGATGTCAAAGAACCGGGCCTGGAATCTGTGCTTTACCAAGTACTTCAGGTGCTCCTTAAGCACAGCGAAGTTTGAGAAGCACTTTCCTAGGGTATGTAAGAAGGAAACTAGAATGTCTGAGTCAGAATTGTTGCTCTGTCATTTACTGACTGTATGACCATTAGTAAGTTACCTGCTCTGGGCCTCTGCTCCTTCTGCTGTTGTCATATGCTTGTTGTGAAGATGAAACTTGTATTATATTGAAAGTGCACAGAACTTAATAATAACTCAGTAAACACCATTACTATTATTGCCATAACTGGTGTTGCTGTTGTTTGATCTTTCAGTCTTCAGTATGTTGTTGGCTGGTAGAACTACTCTTCTCCTGAAAGAGTTGTGTACACAAGGAATTTCTTCTTAGACACTTAACCATTCAGTGATGAACTTGTTATATGGGTGTCTAGCTGGTCTTGCCTGTTACCAGAAAATTATTAATTAGATTTATTGTGTTTAGGTGGAATTTGCTGAGAGATGAAAACCTCTAAGCTGATGATTATTATACAATTAACAATAGCAAGTGAATAATTTATGTTCATATTTTTAAAAAAACTAGAAAATAATTATACAAGTATGTGGTCTCAAGAATAAGGTTTGCACGTTAAACAGATCTTGTTAAATATTGTGTGTTGAAAATATTACTTTGACTTAGATTGTGCGAAAGAAATCCTTTGCTGTTTCTTTGCGGTGTCCTGTCACTTTTGGGTTATAGACCGTCCATATCTATACTAATGGTACCATCAATAAAGTTGCTATCTAACTTCAGTGTTTTAGAATTTTCTAAAAGCAATTGGAAAACAGAAAGAGCTTGACTAGCCAATGACCACATACTATGGGAGATTCATTTGAGCATAGCTGCAATTTTCATACCGTGTAGATGCTGTGCTATAACATGCATATGAGTAGTTCACAAACACATTTGGCAGGATATATATATATATATATATATATATCCTTTTTAAAAAATAAAATAACAAAGATTCACAATAAATAAAAATAGATAAAAGAGATGAAATTATACCTTTATACTTTCATCTAAGTATACCTTTGTACTTTATACTAAGACATTTAGTTCTTCATTGTTCAATTGAGAACAATTTTTTGCCAGAATTTTTTTCCACTGTGAGGGTTTACACATAGTATATGCCATAATGATTTGTCATTTTATAAGTATGTTTTAATAATCCTGAAATATATAACATGTATTACCACAGTGGAGAATTTCAAACCCCCTCCCTGTCAGAAGATGTTCTCATCTTAAGGGGTTAGACTTAATGAACTATTTAGAAGGAATATTGGTTGCTGTATATATAGCAGGTTAGAAAACCTGTGTTTCCTTGCATCAGTAGATAATTGACCTGTCTACACAGCAAACTTAGGCAAGGTCTTAATTCATTCAAGCAAAAAGTTCAGGTTGATTAAATGGTGGGGTATTGTCCAAAATGGAGTAACCACATTCTCTCAGGTTCTCTTTCTTACAACTGAAAAACCTGAGTACACACAGCAAACAAGCATAGGAAAACTTTGTAAGGTGAAAGAAAAAAAAAAACAAAAAAAACAGATTACATAAGGACCCTGGGCTTGAGTATCAGAATAGAAATAACTTCCCCAGGTTTCTTTTTGCTTTCTCTATATACTGGACAAGGCATTGAAGAAGCGCCTACCCAAGAGCCACCAACAGGATTGACAAAACAAAAGGAAGAAAGCGTGATCAACTCAGCCAAAGGATCGGGAAGGGCTGAATAATAGAACAGAAAATGTTTTTGGCATTAACTGCCTGACTCCAGAGAAACACCAGTGGAAAAACTGCCCGCTCAGAAAAGGTTGCAGTGGGGCTCAGCAGGTTGATAATGAACATCCTAATTAAACTTCTGAAAATTAAAGACAATAAAGAAATTTAATAGACAGAGAAACAGTATATGACCTGTGGAAGAATACCAATTATAGGGACAGTAGATTTCTCACCTGAAATCAGAGTCCAGAAGAGAGTGGAACAACATTACACAAGTGCTGAAAGAAAAGAAATATCACCCCAGAATGTGATAGTTCCAGTGAATGTGTACTTCAGAAATGAGGGGAAAAGAAAGGCATTCTCACATGAAGGAAAGTAAGATATTTATTATTTGTAAACCTACCCTTAAAGAATGGCTAGACGAAGTTCTCTAAAGAAAATCAAATAAAAGAAATCTTGAAAATTCAGAAAAGAAAGAACAGTAGAATGGATAAAAATAAAGGTTAAATACAATAGCTTTTCTTTCTTCTGATTTTCTTAAATCTTATGTGTTGGTTAAAGCAAAAATTATAACACTACATGTGGTGATGTTTAGTAAATGTAAAGGAAATACTTACTATAAATGTGTGACTAAAATGGGGAGGGAAAGGTACCTAAATGAAAGTGAGGTTTCTACACTTCACCAAAGTGTCGAAACATCAGTAACAGTAGACTGTGATGATTTGTGTATGTGTGTGTACATGTATTTTAATACCTAGAATAAACACTACAAAAACTATACAAAGTGATACACAAAAGCAATATGAAATGAAGATGGAAACATTAAAAATGTTCAAATAACACACAGGAAGGCAAGAAAAGAGAAACAGAGGAACAATAGAAACAAACAGAAAACAAGGTAAGGCCAACTTAAACCCAAACATACCAATCATTTAAAAAGGCAGAGAGCAGAGGGTCGTGGAAGGGAACCAAGAGGGATCATGACATAATTCAGTAAGTGATTGAATTTGAGGCTTGGCCAAAATGAGAATTCTGCTATGACAACATCATCTAATACCTTATGTTTATAGATGTGCATAAGGATACATTTTAAGCGAGGTTTATTACAAGGCCACTAGGTGAGAGAAATTTCAATGGCAATTGAGTCTCCCTGAATACCTCTATGAGGCATAATGGAGAAGTAGAAATGATATCACAGTTTGTCCAAAGAAATGATTAAGAGGAGACAGAGAACTTCTACAGAGGTGCTTGCATAGTTTCAGATGCAAAAGGTGGCGTGGGAGCTGGGACTCCACAGCAGGTCCGCTCTCTAAGTGGAAATATGTGTCTCACCTGGAGATGAATTCTCCACGGTGGCCGTAAGATTCCAGTTACTATTCAACAACTGCCAGCCAGCAAATAGCTCAATGTGATGCTTAGTTTAATAAGGGTATAACAACCCTGTTTGTAAAATGCTTAGAAAGAATGAGAAAAAAAAGAATTTCAAAATCTAAATTCCATGTTTATATTTTCCATAGTTTTGACCTTTTAAAGTCTGTATCTTTCTTGGGCTGGACAATTAACTCAGTGGGTTAGAGCATGGTGCTAACACCAAGGTCCAGGGTTCAGGTCCTCCTAGTAGCCAGCTGTCAAAAACAATGATAATATAAAATACAATCTGTATCTTTTATCTTCAGGATTTGAAAAGTTTTATCTTTTTTTAAAAAATAAAAATGCCATAATTTATTCAACCATTCTCCTTCTAATAGATATTCAGATTGTTTCTAATTTTCATGCCTTTGGAATATCCTCTATGTGGTTGCTGAGTCAAATGAAAATTGCATTTTTTTTTTTCATTTTAATGGATATTGTCAGATGACTTTCCAAAGAGTTTGTGGCAATTTGCAATCCCAGCAGCAGTGTCAGTGCTCATCAGCATTTTTTGCTGGCACTAGATATGCTTTTTTTCATTTACTGCTAAAATGAAAAGGGGAAAAAAATGATACCTTCTTGTTTTGATTTACAGGTTTTATTGCCAAATTTGTTTATTTAGCTATTATTTTAATGTTTAATGTTCTAATGTCTATATATTTATTAGCTAATATTTTAATTTTTTACTGTGGGAAAATGTATTTAACACAAGGGTTGCCATTTTAAGCATTACTAAACATGCAATTATGTGGAATGAATTACATTCACAATGCTGTGCAACTAGGGTACCTCTATCTATTTCGAAAACTTTTTCATCATCCTGAGCACAGACTCTGTATCCATTAAGCAAGAACGTTTCATTATTCCTCCTCGCCCACCTCACCCTTACCCCCATTTTTGGCAACCTCCAATCTACTTTTTAGTCAACTACATAGTATTCCATATTATGGGTCATTTCTAATTTATTTAAACATTTCTCCACTTAGGTATATACTTTATTGTTTTTGATTTTCCTATACTGAAAATAAGGCTGAAGTAAAAATCTTTCTTTAGAGATACATTTTTGGATATGGGTATTTCCATATAATACATGCTTTTATGAGAAATTGATGGATCAGACATCACAGTCATTTTTAATGTGACAGGATACTATTAAAATAGGATTTATAGAGTTTTCTACAAGTTTTTAGTCCCACCAATGATGTATGAGAGCACCTATTTCTTCATACTTCTCTGTTGGGTGGATTTTACCATATACTTACTTTATTCCTACCAGGGCAAAAATTAAAAAAATTAAAAAATAAGTAATACATAATAAATAAATTAAGTAAAAATATATTTTAAGACTATTCTCCTAAAGTTCTCTTCTTTATACATAAATATTTTTTAATAGGAAAAGCACATATTTTAATTTAATTTTCTTTTGGGGAGGTCACTACTGAATCATAACTTTTCAAATGAATTTAGAGTGAGTATAAATTCTGCTAATGCAATCTTTGGTATTTTCACTGCGGTTGCACTGAATTATTAAATAATGTGGTAAAATCAGATATTTCTACTAAACTGTTTTATTTAATCAAAGGTAGTTTTATACTATAGATTTCTGGGAAAGCTTCTTTATTGTATTAGGAATTATTTCACTTTCTAAAATTTTATTTGGGATGGGGAAGAGATTGTTTATTTTTCACCACTACAACATGTTTAGTGCTGTTCCCAAAGCAGAACAGTCCAGAGTACACCTGTCACCCTTGTCTGAAGAGTAGAGCTCAGGGACTGGGGTGTAAAGAGAATAAATATAAATACTGAATAGCAATGCCAGCTAATATTTATTGAGCACATTTTAAGCACCAGATATTTTCCTAAGCATTTTATATATTAACTTACTCAATCCTCAAAACAAATCCATGAAGGAGTATCTCTGGATTATAGAGGAGAACAAAGAAAAATCATCTTGTGCAAGGTCATGAGGCAAGTACATTCACCCTGAATTCACACCAGCTGGGGGGATCACTGCGCATGCTCTTAACTTCTATATTTTACTTATAGCTGATTTATTTACTACTGTGAAAGTACAGACTGCCACTGGATATTATTTTGGCTTCAAAATCATTTGCTAATATTTATTCTATATTCACTAAAATTTGGAAAGACGTAAAACTGCTTTCACTTTTTGGAAAGGTGTTGCGTGGTAAGAGCTTTTTCCACTATTATCTGAAATATAAAATAGCTCTTTTTATGGTTTTCCAAACAGTATTTGTGATTCTGAATGCCAATGAGATAATTGAGAAACGTGCATAAGAGTCTTCTTCTCCCACCTCCCACTACAGGGTACTTTTCACACAATGTACTTAGAGATTTGGGAGAAGAGGGTTATATTTAACAAATATAATGTATTATGGAATACGCCAGCACACTATTTAAAATTGGAGAATGTAGACAAATTTATATTTTTATTACTTTCTTATTTGAATTTTCCTTAGATATAGACTTATCCTCCATCCTTCACCCCTAAGAAATATATGAATAAGCTTACTCTCCTGAAGGATGGGAAGAGATATAATTGCAGTGCAAATTTTGAGAAGCATTGTATTAATGACTACAGCAAACATAATGTAGTGTAAGAGTATCAGTGTTGGCCAGTATGTTAGAGTAAATTGTGGGATTCATTGGTTACTTAGAATGCAACTCAGGTCAGGGCTGGCGTTTAATCACTCCAAAACCAAATGTTAACTTGGTTAGCTAAGAGAAATCATAACACCTGATACTACAGAAGTGCTCTAAAATTTCCTACTGTACATGCATTTAATTTTCTAGAAGTTGTTGTTACTATTTTAATAAGGTTTTTTTCTTTTGTAATGAGTTTCAGTTATTAAATATTTCAGCTATAAAGTGCCATCCTACCTACAGTGTCCCAGGGATGAGTCATTATTCTCCTGACATAATATGTGTGATGACTGTGCTATTACTCAGAAGATAGATGCAATCAATTGGATAGACCTACATAGGCAGTTTAAATAAAAATGAGGAATGGGTCTGAACCATTTATATCGGTGAGATACTCATGGATCCATTATTTTCAGGTTGTCTTTTTTCCTAGGACCCATATGGAATTTTTATACCTGGAACAGTCACCATTGTATGATGCAGAAGGGGTGAGAGGCATGGTTTACTTTTGAAAACACATAATCTTGAGGGCGGTTTCAAGATGGCGGTGGCTGCGGTGGTTGGCGCGGAGTAGCTGAGGTGGAAAAGGCAGCCACTGGGCCTCAGGCAGCTGCGAAACTTGTGGACCTTCCTCTTGCCATCTCTTAAGGGAGGACCGCTGCTGGTGGCTAGTCGTGGGGGCTGACCGCCACTTTGCCCCCGGCAGGAGAGGCTGCCTCATTTACAGGCAACAGCTTTGAAGAATGGAGCAGGAAAAAAACTGTTTCTTAGCTGCAAAAGCGAGTCTCTAAACAGGGAACACGGCGCCAGGGCTGCTGTGGATGCAGACAGGATCCCAGAGGCTGGGGCCACACTGAAGGCAGCCAGCTGCCCTATTCAGGATTTGAGGTTTCAGGCTGGCATAAAAGAAGATTCCTAGGAGCGCCCGAGCCGCGCCGCGGGACCGACTGAACAGCCTGAGGCGGCAGCGGCCAAGGACGGTGAAGGTGACAAACCAGAGGCAGAGAATGAGCGCCGACCTGGCACAGCCCTGTGAGTGACCCCTGGCCCAGCCCTGCTGAGGGGGCTGATGCCCACTCGGCTTCCGCCAGCATCACCGGGTCACTCATCGCCCTGGGGCTGCCTCCATTTTCCCAGGTGCTGGCAGCTCCGGCCCGGCTCGGCTCAGCTCCTCACTGAGCCTTCCCACTTGCTTGCCCTGGCACGGGGCTTCCCGGGGCCTGTGGGCCGGCCTCCCCTCCCACTCCCTCTGCGGGTCTCTGGTGGGGCTGGTGGCATGGGGCATCCCCGGCCAGTGTTGGGAGGGCAAGGAAGTACAGGCGGGGCCGACTGTCACTCCACCACACCCTGGACTCCGGCCCCCAGTAAACTTCCTGTTACTGGGAGGCAGATACCATCTCTGTGGCCACCAGTTCAGAAAAACGCCTAATCAATTTCAGGTTGGGAATAGTGTGGTAGGAGAGTTCCCAAGTCTGCTTGAACCTGCTGGAGAGCTGGCTGCAGGTGGGCACTAGACTCGGTCCATGCTGGGGGGATACAAAGGTGAACAAGTCCCGAGAAAGATCTACACAGTGCTACAAAAGGACCCAGAGTGACCGGTCGTCTGTGCCTACCAGAAACCTGGTAGACTTCCTGGGCGAGGCGGTGACGAGCAGGGTCTTGAAGGCCCAGGTGATAGATGAGGGTTGCAGAAGACACGTCCTAGCTCAGCACAGTGCGCACAAAGTGGGGAGACATGCGGCCAGGGAGGCAGAGACTCGACAGAAACCACACACCCTGTGGGGTCGCCACTGCATGATCCAACAGCCTGGGCCAGAGCACATGGAACAGGGAGAAGTCCTGCACAGGAAGTGAAAGCTCAACAGAGATCACACACCCTGTGGTCCGTGATCCACCAGCCCAGCAGAGTCCAAGCTGACCAGAAAGGTGGCTCCCCGGAGAGGCCCAAGACCTGAGGAAACCATACACACAAGGCACTAGAGGCCAACTGAGCAGTCACGGAGGGAGCCATACGAAATTGGCAACCACAGCAACATCTTAGTTAGTCAATAGTCTCAAACCGGTGGACTGTGAAACCCCCTGCCACAATGAATAAACATAAAAAAAAAAGATACCAGAAATACAAAAAATCAAGAAAGTACACCACCAAAAGTTAATAAATCTCAAACTCGAGATCCTATAGAACAAGAAGCCCTTGAAATGACTGACAAGGAATTTTGAGTGATAATTCTAAGGAAACTGAATGAGATACAAGAAAACTTAGCTAGACATCATGATGAAATGAGGAAAAGTATACAGGATCTAAAAGAGGAAATGTACAAGAAAATCAATGTCCTGAAAAAAAATGTAGCAGAACTTGCTGAACTGAAGAAGTTATTCAACGAAATAAAAAACACAACGGAGAGTTTAACCAGCAGGCTTGTCGAAGTTGAAGAGAGAACCTCTGAACTTGAAGATGGGCTGTTTGAAATAACACAAGCAGACAAAAAGAAAGAAAAAAGAATCAAAGATATTGAAGAAAATCTGAGAAAGATATCAGACAACGTTAAGCGCTCAAATATCCGAGTCATGGGTATTCCAGAAGGGGAGGAAAATGGAGATTCCATTGAAAACATATTCAACAAAATAGTGGCAGAAAACTTCCCAGGTACAGGAAAAGTCACAGAACTTCAGATCCAGGAAGCTCAACGATCTCCAAACGTATTCAACCCAAAAAGGCCTTCTCCAAGACATGTTATAGTCAAATTAGCAAAACTCAGAGACAAAGAGAGAATCTTAAAAGCTGCAAGAGAGAAGCATCAAATCACCCATAAGGGAGCCCCAATCAGGCTAACATCAGACTTTTCATCACAAACCCTAAAAGCTAGAAAGGAATGGGATGATATATTCAAAATACTAAAAGACAAAGATTGCCAGCCAAGAATACTCTACCCTGCAAGGCTATCCTTCCGAAACGAAGGGCAAATAGTATATTTGTCAGACAAACAAAAACTGCGGGAGTTCACTACCACACAACCACCCTTACAAGAAATCCTCAAGGGAGTACTGGGTTTGGTTCCTGAAAAATAACTACCACTGACATAAAAACCCAAGAAAAATCAAAACCCACGAGTATAATAAAAATGGCATTCATGAAGAGAAAACAAGCAAACAAAAACGCTATCTACAACCTAAGGAACCAACAAACACAGAAACCAAAGAGTAAATCAGAAAGCAAGGAACAAAAGACACCTAAGACAACCAAACAACCAATAGAATGCTAGGAATAAATCAACACCTTTCAATAACAACTCTTAATGTAAAAGGCTTAAATTCCCCAATCAAAAGACACAGACTGGCTGAATGGATCAAAAAGGAGGACCCAACTATATGCTGCCTACAAGAGACCCACCTCACCCATAAAGATTCACATAGACTAAGAGTGAAAGGATGGAAAAAGATTTACCATGCAAACAGAAAAGAAAAACGAGCTGGAGTGGCTATTCTTATATCTGACAAAATAGACTTTAAATTAAAAACCATAAAAAGAGACAATGAGGGACACTACTTAATGATAAAAGGACTGATCCATCAAGAAGACATAACAATCATAAATATGTACGCACCCAATGTTGGAGCAGCCAGATTTATAAAACAAACTCTATTAGACCTAAAGAAGGAAATAGACACTAATACCATAATAGCAGGGGACCTGAACACCCCACTGTCAATATTAGACAGATCATCTAGGCAAAGAATCAGTAGAGAAACACAAGATCTAAACAAGACTCTAGACCAATTGGAACTGGCAGATATCTACAGAACATTCCATCCAACAACCTCAGAATATTCATTCTTCTCATCAGCACATGGATATTCTCCAGGATAGATCACATATTAGGTCACAAATCAAGTCTCAATAAATTCAAAAAAATTGGAATTATCCCATGTATTTTCTCTGACCACAATGGATTAAAACTAGAAATTAATAACAAACGAAACTCTGGAAACTATACAAACACATGGAAATTAAACAGCATTCTACTTAATGACATATGGGTCCAAGAAGAAATCAAGCAGGAAATCAAAAAATTTATTGAAACTAATGAAAACAATGATACATCATACCAAAACCTGTGGGATACTGCAAAAGCAGTATTAAGGGGGAAATTTATTGCATTAAATGCTCACTTCAGAAGAATGGAAAGAAGGCAAGTGAACAACCTAACACTTCACCTTAAAGAACTAGAAAAACAAGAACAATCCAAACATAAAGTTACCAGACGGAAAGAAATCATTAAGAACAGAGCAGAACTGAATGAAATTGAAACCCAAAAAACAATTCAAAAGATCAATGAATCAAAAAGTTGGTTTTTTGAAAAGATAAATAAAATTGACAAACCATTACCATGGTTAACAAAAAAAAGAAGAAAGAAGACTCAAATAACAAAAATTAGAAATGAAAAAGGCGATATTACAACGGATTCATCTGAAATACAAGGAATCATTCGAGACTACTATAAACAACTATACGCCAACAAATTTGAAAATCTGGAGGAAATGGATAAATTTCTGGACACACACAAGCTCCCAAAACTGAACCATGAAGACGTAGAAAATTTGAACAGACCAATAACAAGAAAGGAGATTGAAGCTGTTATCAGAAGGCTCCCAACAAAGAAAAGCCCAGGACCAGATGGATTCACAGCAGAATTTTACCAAACATTCAAAGAGGAATTGACACCGATTCTTTACAAACTATTCCAAAAGATTGAAACGGACGCAAATCTCCCAAACTCATTCTATGAAGCAAACATCATCCTGATACCAAAACCAGGTAAAGATATAACCAAAAAAGAAAACTACAGGCTGATATCCTTGATGAATATAAATGCAAAAATCCTCACTAAAATACTAGCAAACAGAATACAGCAACACATATGTAAAATTATTCACCACGATCAAGTGGGATTCATCCCAGGGATGCAAGGTTGGTTCAACATACGCAAATCAATTAATGTGACACACCATATTAATAAACTCAAACACAAGGACCATATGATCATCTCTATAGATGCTGAAAAAGCATTTGATAAAGTTCAGCACTCATTCATGACAAAGACCCTCTATAAGTTAGTTATAGAGGGAAAGTATCTCAACATAATTAAAGCCATATATGACAAACCCACTGCCAATATCATCCTGAATGGGGAAAAGCTGAAAGCTTTTCCTTTAAGAACAGGAACTAGACAAGGATGCCCACTCTCACCACTCCTATTCAACATAGTGTTGGAAGTACTAGCCAGAGCAATCAGAGAAGAGAAGGAAATAAAGGGCATCCAGATTGGAAAAGATGAAGTCAAACTGTCCCTGTTTGCAGATGACATGATCCTATATATCGAACAGCCTAAAACCTCTACAAAAAAACTGTTGGAATTGATAAATGATTTCAGCACAGTAGCAGGATACAAAATCAACACACAAAAGTCAGTAGCATTTCTTTTCTCCAATAGTGAACATGCAGAAGGAGAAATCAAGAAAGCCTGCCCATTTACAATAGCCACCAAAAAAATGAAATACTTAGGAATCGAGTTAACCAAGGAGGTGAAAAATCTCTATAATGAGAACTACAAACCACTGCTGAGAGAAATTAGAGAGGATACAAGAAGATGGAAAGATATCCCATGCTCTTGGATTGGAAGAATCAACATAGTGAAAATGTCCATACTACCCTAAGTGATATACAAATTCAATGCAATCCCCATCAAAATTCCAAAGACATTTTTCTCAGAAATGGAAAAAACTATCCAGACATTTATATGGAACAATAAAAGACCATGCATAGCCAAAGCAATGCTGGGCAAAAAAAAATAAAGCTGGAGGCATAACACTACCTGACTTTAAGCTATACTACAAAGCTATAATAACCAAAACAGTATGGTAGTGGCATAAAAACAGACACACTGACCAATGGAATAGAATAGAGAATCCAGAAATCAACCCACACACTTACTGCCATCTGATCTTTGACAAAGGCACCAAGCCTATTCACTGGGGAAGGGACTGCCTCTTCAGCAAATGGTGCTGGGATAACTGGATATCCATATGCAGGAGAATGAAACTAGATCCATACCTCTCACCGTATACTAAAATCAACTCAAAATGGATTAAAGATTTAAATATACACTCCGAAACAATAAAACTTCTTAAAAAAAACATAGGAGAAACACTTCAGGGAATAGGACTGGACACAGACTTCATGAATACGACCCCAAAAGCATGGGCAACCAAAGGAAAAATAAACAAATGGGATTATATCAAACTAAAAAGCTTCTGCACAGCAAAAGAAACAATTAACAGAGTTAAAAGACAACCAACAGAGTGGGAGAAAATATTTGCAAAATATACATCTGACAAAGGATTAATATCCAGAATATATAAGGAACTCAAACAACTTTACAAGAAGAAAACAAGCAACCCAATTAAAAAATGGGCAAAAGAGCTAAGTAGGCATTTCTCTAAGGAAGATATACAAATGGCCAACAGACATATGAAAAAATGCTCAACATCACTCAGCATCCGGGAAATGCACAGCAAAACCACACTGAGATACCATCTAACCCCAGTTAGGATGGCTAAAATCCAAAAGACCCTGAACGATAAATGCTGGCAAGGTTGCGGAGAAAAAGGAACTCTCATACATTGTTGGTGGGACTGCAAAATGGTGCAGCCTCTATGGAAAATGGTATGGAGGTTCCTCAAACAATTGCAGATAGATCTACCATACGACCCAGCTATCCCACTGTTGGGAATATACCCTGAGGAATGGAAATCATCAAGTCGAAGGTATACCTGTTCCCCAATGTTCATCGCAGCACTCTTTACAATAGCCAAGAGTTGGAACCAGCCCAATTGTCCATCATCAGATGAGTGGATACAGAAAATGTGGTACATCTACACAATGGAATACTACTCTGCTATAAAAATGAATGAAATACTGCCATTTGCAACAACATGGATGGACCCTGAGAGAATTATATTAAGTGAAACAAGTCAGGCACAGAAAGAGAAATACCACATGTTCTCACTTATTGGTGGGAGCTAAAAATTAATATAGAAATTCACACACACACACACACACACAGACAGAACTGGGGGGGGGGAGAAGATATAACAACCACAATTCCTTGAAGTTGATACGACAAGCAAACAGAAAGGACATTGTTGGTGGGAGGGGGGAGGGAGGAGGTTGAGAGGTTTTGGTGATGGGGAGCAATAATCAGCCACAATATATATCGACAAAATAAAATTAAAAAAAAAAAAAAAGATATCACATAATCCCTCTTTCCCCCCCCCCAAATACGGAATTTAAGTGAGTAAGGTAATATAAACATAGATATAACTGGGTGTCAATTTAATCTCAAAATGTTAGAATTCAAGCAAATATTTTTAGCATTCACTTTCACCACATCAGACCCTTCAATATTCCCTGAGCCTATAATGCATTTTAAGTTAATAGGCCTTTACCTGTGCTGTTTCATTGTCTTGAAATAATCACAACCTTTGCAGCCCTGTTTACTCATTCTACCCTTGAGGCTTCCCTGAATCTCCAAACAGAAGCTATTTATGCTCATCTGGCATTAATAATATAATACTGGTATGTCTTTAGGGACTTACTTATTTGTCCTATTTTTCTATGACTATTGTATGTCTTTTATAATTTCTTTGAAATGAAGGAGACAATATCCTTTACATATGTATTACATCTTGTGTATAATCAGTGCTGAATACATATTTTGTGAAATTAATGGCACACAGTTTTTTTCTTTGCTTTACCATTGTTTATATAGATATGACAAAGAAACAATTTAAACCACTTCCAATTAAGTAATAGTCACTTTGCAAATTGAGACTGGACTCCATTGCTTTGTGGATTGTTTTAATGATTGATGTAAAAAAGTAAAAATAAAAAGTGAAGAATTAAAAAGAAGTGGATAAAGTTTTACAGGGAAGACCAACATCAGGTTAGTTGAAGACATGAGGAAAGCAGGGGTGGCAGTTCAGCCAGGTAAGACTCGACTTTAGCACAGGTTACTGTTGAGGGATCCTGGTATGCCATCAGTTGAATTATGCCAACCTAAGGACTATAAATCACATTGTTTAAATTGCAGGCAGGTGCTGAACTCAATTTTTCACTCCAGCACTAAGACAGTTTAAAACAATGTTACTTCAGGATGTAGCAGAACAGGAGAGAGTGTCATTGATGAAAACATAGTGATGTCTATTCATGGTTACTAAAAGTTAAGATCTAAAGTATAATTAAAACCAAAGGAAATTCAGCAGCAGCTACTGTCATCTCCTCATCTTCACAGCACAATATAGTTGTGATAACAAAGTGTTATTTTATTTCAGTGTCACACAGACAAGTAGCTTTGCAGAGCACTTTAACTGATGGATGTTTGCATCCAAGATATTTGGCCTGCTGCATACAATCGATGAATTCATCATAGTAGAGGCAGGGGTTAGCTGAAAGAAAATGATATGGTTATACAACATTGCTTTAAAAAATCACAGTCATGAGGAAAGAGACTATCTTAAAGACAATGAGAAATTTTATTAACAATCGCTAATTAAATTTGATTACATGAGCTAACTAAATCTGAATGCAAAACAGGTGATGAGTTAAATGAGCTCAATTGCAAAAGGAAAAAATAAAATTCTTGTCTTGATATCAAACAGGTTTTTACCTTTTTTTTTTTTTTGGTGGGGCTACAGAAAAGCAGATTGGAAACAAATCATCTTTTCTATTACATCGTCATTTTCTAATGGCATCAGTGCCATTAACAATATGAAATAAAACAATAAAAGTTTCATCCATTATTTTTAGCCTAATTATCTAATACCGTATTATTTAATGATTGAAGCTTTGCTTGGAAATATTAAAATATATAGCCAAAGCAAAAATTGAATAAAAAACACATATAAAATAGACATAAAATCTCTCAATTAACATTACAGTGACTTTTCTCTCCTTGCTCGATTCCATGAATATGCAAACACATGTTTCCCAGGTATATACATGTGTGTAAATGCATGCAATATTCTCCAATCAGTATAAAGTTATCCAACATTTTAAAATTGTGGTAAGGGCTATAAAGAACTTACTAAAGCATTCTTTAACCTAAGAATTTCTCTATTAAAACTAACAAATGGATTTTTAAAAAATATATAAAGGCAGTGTAACTATCATTTGCTTCCCTCCCTCCTTCAAGACTTTTTAAATTCAGTATTCACTCTTGAATTTTGAAAATCTGCTGGTCAATTAAACTTTTTCCATTATATCTTCTCTTTCAATTATAAAGTCTGGTCATTGTATTAAGTTTATAACAATTTTATAAAATTTACACTAACATTTATGTGTTACTCTTTATTATTTTCATCAATACCCTTCTATACCATATGTTTTTCCCTTCCTAAATTATTAAATTGATTAATCTTTCAGTGATTTGGAGAATGACTGCAGCAGGTTTATCAAGGAGCAATAGGGAGATGGAGTGTGGGTATATTATTGCCTGAGCCATTGTATATTTGATAGTGTATCTCTATGTCTTTTTCCCATGGTCAATAATTTGCTGATGTTATCACTACTTATTTTTTAAATGAGCTATTCATCATTACCCTAATGTATTCTGTTATACAGAATTCTGGGGAAATATAATATCGGTGTTTTTTTTTTTTTTAATAGGTAATGTGTTTATTTCCTTGGTTTCTGTAAGGTCTTTTAATCCATCACTTTCTTTTATCTTTTATTTATGACATACAATTTTACCAATTTTATAAATAGGAATTGTTGTTGTTTTCATAAATTTTATCTGAAATACATTAAACAGATTACATATGCATATCTTACTCTTACATACTCAGCATTGTTTTTTTTTCCAATATGTCACATTCTTAGGTTCATATATTTCTTCAATGTCTCTCATCTTTTCATGCATTTGTAGGTGAATAAAGGGCTTATGATATATATATTTTCTATGTTATAGATTCAATCTTCTTGAGTAACATTTTTTACTTTCCTACTTTCCTTTTTTTCCATTACATTTTTCATATCACTATAGATGTTGCTTTTCTCTCCTGGGTACAAAAAATCTACTCACTCCTCACCCCTCCTTCATCTCAAGGCACAGTTAATTGATTTTTTTATTGGTTATAAGTATTCATGGAATACAAAGCTGAGAGTCACCACTTGTGCCCAAGAGGTGATGGCCAGATCAAGGAAGGGTAGATCTTTCTCCAATTTACATTTCTTTTCAGTAATGGGATATAAAAAGTGAAGTTTAGAGAGAGCCAATGAGAGAGCAAGCAGAAAACAAAAATGAGAGAGAGCAAAAGAAGAATAAAAGAGAAGAAATAGAGAGAGAGGAAAAGAAGAGTAAGAATAATCCATTTTCCCTAATTTAAAAGCAATGAGAGTGACCTGGTAAGGTGAAGGAAAATAAGCCTTCTGTCCTTCCAAGTTTGAGGATGCAGGAGATTTTTTTCTGGGTTTGTTATTTCTCCACAGACTTATTGAAATTTATCTTAATTAACATTTTTTCCTAGGAGTTAAAGAATTATGTTTGCAGGGATGCTCTCAAAAAAGAAAATAATTTTGCTACCTAAGGGAATTAACATGTAAATGGCATTCACTTGGTTAACACTTCGCTTTAGGTAAAATTTACTTAAGAAATAAAAGGAAAAGCTGTAAGATACAGTGTGAGCATCAGCTAATTTCTTAGATGTTTCAGAAGAAACTTAGAATAAGGATCACTCAGTACAAAATCACATGCCATGATAAGTGGCCAGACAAATAGAGAAGTCATGAAATAGGAAGCAATCTGAGGACACAGGCAAATGGAAAACAGTATGCCTAATTTATAGGGTACAATAAGGGAGCGCAGGATCTGTTTAGAAAGCAGGAAAACAGAACAAAACAAAACAAAACAGTACACTTATATTAATATTCTATCTAGTTTGACTCTACTTAAGGATCTTAATCTTTCGGGTTTTGTAATGATGAACATGCTAATTATCCTGACTTGATCAGCACACATTGTACACAGGTACTAATATTCAACTCTATACCCCACAAATATGTTTAGTCAATTATTCTCAATAAAACATAATAATAAAAAAGGACACAGTTTCCAAATCAATGGGTCAACTTTCAGCAAACTGAAATTGTAAAACTTACTACAAAGTTTATCTTCACAGTTATTTGGACAGTCTTCACATGGGGCGCCTAACTTATAAGGTAGATTTTTTGTGTAATATTCATTTCCCCTTAAAGAAAAAAAGAAAAAGTGGTCTAGTTAGAGCCATCTTTGGAAAATGCATATGAAATTTTACTCACTGTGTACAATCAGTATTAAAAACAAATTGTGTAAACATGCTTGTAAAGAACCAGTGAGATTTCTCGACTTACAGATATGATTTTCTTTTTAGTATGTTCAACTAGCAAATCTGGGTGTTATAAGCATATTTTTCAGGCACTGTACACCTATCTTTGGAGAGTGAAGTCCTAAGAGGATTTGAGACCTTTGGATAGTCAAATCCTAACAAGCAGGAAGGCTTTAGACTCAATTACAATAGGACACTATTCTTCATTAGTATCCTTAAGGACTTAGTAAACCATCAAGAAAAAGGGCATGGGTTTTAAGATAAGAAAAAACTCTTAAGTGAGTCAAATTGGAGATTTTCTAATTTGAACTTGCATTATGTCATGAAAAACTTGATACACATTAGTGTCTTTTGTAGAAACACATGGTGTACGTAAAAGGCGAAAGTTACATCAGCACGGTAAAACTAAAGTGAAAATATTGGGGTGTGTGAAAGAGAGAGTGAATCTCCAGTTCTGGGCTAATTTGAAACTTCAGAAAAGACCATTCTTACCTGCAGATGTCTAAAAGCACAATGTAATATCTGGTTTTTAATTAATATCACTTAAAAAAGAAAGTGAATGTTCTGACTTTTAAAAAATCCTTTTTAGTCTGATATTTGTCTCTGATATCTGAGCTGTTAAAATTTCACTTTATAAAAGCAAGTTATTACTAAATTTGGTAAGGGATTTATTGAAAGAGACTTGGACTAATCTTTGGCCTAGAAAATTCCCCTCTGCATGTTGTACTTTTCTTTTTCGAATTGTTTGAAGTTCACCAGAGAACTCCAACCACTGCAGAGATGTAGTACAAATAATGTGTTGTAGGTACAAAGCCATTTTATGATCTTCAGTAAAAATTACATAGATAAAATCCCAGCAAATTTTAACTACTGAAATCAATACATAGTAAGACCAGATAATAACTCATATAGAGTTATCATATGAATATATTATATTTAGTGAATCTATAGTGATATTGAGGACCCCATTAAAAATTTAACTATGGTAACATGTTATTAGATAAATCATATTCATTGATTCATATTAAACATATTTTATTGTGCTACACACATGGGAGGCAATAGTTAAACACCGTTCTTGGAGCTCATATTATAGAAGAAAGTCTTATGTGTTGACCTAGAAAATACATGTAGCTGAAAGACCTGTCATCAACTTTCATCAGCAGATGTGATATTAATCTGGCCTATATAGTTAACTACCAGGGGCCTATATCCAGCTCTGAACAATCTCCCCTTTTCTGATAATCATTACTGGAGCCACACAGGTGGGCCCCTGCAGTCATCTTGTTTCATTTGATTGTGCCCCATAACTACAGTTGATGGGACAAGGAAATACACCTGACCCTCACTGAAGCAATCAGGTTAACTTTTCTAGGATTTGTCACTAGTATACGTGGTAGAATCTATAACATATGAACTTAATTTATAAAGATACATCAATATCTCTAATAGGTAAGAACACTTGCCTTTTTCTTAGTGTTCCCTTTTGGAGACTCCACTGCATTTCTGCCCTTGAGATCTAAAAATACTCCTGTTTTGTTGAAGTAAACATCCTTGCTTCTTTGCTTAAGCTACTTAAAAGTATCTTTGTTTTTTCACGTAAGCTAGCTCACATTTGTTTTTATGTAGTAACTACTGGAAGAATCAATGACATGTTAAAGACTGAGTTTAAAGTTTTAAGAATGAAAGACATGTTAAAAATTGAGTTAAAGTTCTGAGTTTTGATATTCTATTCATGAGATGTAGATTTATTTAATAAAAATATGATTTAAAAATACAGATGTGTGTTTGTTTATATGTGTGTGCATATGTGTAATTTGTTAAGTATTGGCTAAATGACATTTTATCCCTAAAGATGTGCTTAACTGAAAAAATTTTTTTTGAGTTTTCTTTTATAACATTTGAAAAACTAGATTAGGTTTCTTTAGGGGTATATATTTTTAAAATCTGTGAGAAACCAATAATACATACTCATGACAATAATGACAAACATATAGATATCGAGACAAACTTTTTTCACGGCATGATGCAACAGCACAGCCAATGAGGTAAGAAGTAGCCCAAACAACCTGTAAACATAAAGAGATAATTTTATTACAGATTAGATATTTCATTAACGGACTACACAAGCAATACTGTTATACACAATTAAAAGTAAACATGTTTGCTTTTAAGTTTGCTTTGAACCTGGCTTATTCAGAAGTCATAGAAACAAGAAAATTCCCACATGTTTAGATAACACTCACACACGTGCCACACATGGCTGCAAATAATGGCAACTAGGCAGGAAAAATCAGGTTAATAGAGGAGGGTGATTTGATTTGATGACTGGCATTTTCTGTATTTATTGTCGGTTTATTTTTTCTTCGGAAACGTGTTGGGTTCTGGATGTACTTTCTAATTAAAAAATACATATATTCATTTTCTGTAAGATATAAAAGATGGGTAGAGAAAGGGTATAGGTAAAAAAAAAGAGGGTGTATTGATGATTTTGCAATGAACAGGCTGATGTTCAAAAATGACTTGAATGCTGCCATTCTGCACATAGGCTGTATATAGCTCTGCATGGGACTCATTTCTCAAATCACATTGTAAAATATATTCAGGAATGATCAGAACCCTGTGTAAACCCTCCATGACTCAGTCTTATTGGAACTAGAAAATCTATTTATGAACTCTCACTAAACATCACAAGTGGCTACCATAGACCCTAGCTCATTCCTTGTCAAAACTATGTGGAAAATCAGTTAAAATTATGAAGGTTGGTTGGTGGTTATGTGAGAATAAAAATCAAAGCATAGAGGAAACTGTTCTTATTCACCAGAGAACAGGCATAGTATAGAGTACTGAGTTGACTTCCTAGGCAAAGTGACCCAGGTTTAAATTCCATCTTTATCACTGGCTAGGTGATACTAGTGAGGCACTCATGTCTGCCTGGCTGTGTCCTTCTATGCTGTAAACAAGACCCTCACCCACATGTCATACAGACCCAGCTGCAGCTGCACTCTTGACTTCTCACACTGTGGTTAACGCATACTGCTGTAACAGAATTTTCTATTCTGCTTCTTCTCTTGCTGTAATTTTCCATCCCGAGACAAAGTCACAACCACATAAGATCATAAGAACACCCCTCTTGCCTGGTTACAAAATCCTGGAAATGCTATAATATAAAAGTAACAGCCTTGCTGCATTCAGGGCTCAGCCTTTGTGACTAAAGTCTGCTGAGCCAATGCCAGCATATCAATAAACTCTGTTTCCTGTTTTAAGCCTCAGTGTTTTTTCTGCCTCTCTCTGTGAGTTCACATTAACTCACTACAACACTAGCAGTTTGCTTTATGCCTCAGAGTTTCATTTTCTCATCTGTAAAGAGGATATGATAATGCTATCTTCTACATCATAGTGAATGGTGGGAATTAAATAATAAAACATTTAAGTGGTTGGAAGAGAAAATATTTTCAATAAGTGTGATTGCTCCCACTTGCCTCTCTCTGTCCCATGAACCTGGACAGGTTTACTCTCAGCTAGTTCTGGAGACTTCGCTCATGTTTCTTTTTCTGTTCTATATCAGAGTGGTTTGCTATGACTCCATTTGATAAAATATTTTTTCTTTACAGAGAAAGGCTTTCATAGATACCAATCTCTCTCCACACCATATGGCTTTTAATTATTTGCTGCTAATGGGGCTAGACCTTCACCAAAACTATGGCTCTACCTGAGTGTACAAAAATTTTATAGGGTAGATTCAATGTTTGTAGGTTTCTCCTCTCACTCTTTCTAACAAATGCATATTTTCCATAAGAGACCATGTTGAACTCAGAACCTAAGGAAACACAGTTAAAAAATATTTTGATGATAAAAATAGAGTAGAATATCTATTTTGCCATGTTCTCTCTATACATTAATTAGTAGTAAGATGATCAAACTTAATTCATTAATTTATTTGTTTGACTCATATCCAAGAAAAAATTGAAGATGAAACTTTTCCATTATTTCTTTAGACATAAATTAATTTTAGGAAAAAGCCTTTATTTTATGAAATTGCTTTATAAACTTATTAAAATATTTATACAGAACTACAGATAGTTGGAAAATGTTATTTTCTACTGTTTTAAATTTTAAGCAAATTAAGGCAAATTTCTTTGATTTTGCTGTCAATTTTTTGGAAACAGGTAATGACAGGAATCAATTTTATAAAACATGTTTTATTTTTAAAGTGATGTTGAATGGGTTTGAAGGAAGCAAATAAAGATTATTTAAAGATGATGGAATTAAGTTACTATTATCAGTTTAACAGGGCTAATGATTTTGTGATGAAATTGGTGGGCCCAGTCAATTTTTATACAAATGAAACAGAAGGTAGGAATTGATGCTACAAATTTGTCAAAGTTTTAGCTCTCTCTGTTTCATCTTATTGATATCCTCTAATTCTTTGATAAGGTAAATTATATAATTAAATAGTCTAATGTTAAGACACTCTTGGATTCCTAGCACATACCCTTTGAGTCCACAGTTATCTATCTTAAAAGATGAATGCTATTTACTAATGTTTTACTTAAAATTTCTGCATTGCTATCCATAAGCAATTAAGTCTTTGCTTTTTTAAATGTTTTACCTTTGTCAACTTTTAACATAAATTTTAAGTAGACTTTATTTAAAGTAGATTTTAGCTTTGATTTTGTGAAACTTATCAATGGGTACACCTGACTCTCTTGTTTCAGGAACAATAACTTTTCTAACTTTTTGTATTTATTACATATTAAGTGTTTAAATCTTCTATCTCTACTGGAAAGTAATCTATCTAATTTAGATATTCAAGAATATTTTTGTATAATTAATTTATTCTATACAAAGCAGTCCAATAATCTTTTAAACATGAATCAGATTAAATTACTCCCCTGCTTAAGATTCTCCAGTGACACATACAAAGTACCAAGACTGAATTAAGAAGAAATACAAAACATGAATAGACCAATAACAAGTAATGGGATTGAAACAGTTATCAGAAGTCAAAAAGCCCAGGACCAGATGGCTTCACCACTGAATTCTACCAAACCTTTAAAGAGGATTTAACCAATTCTTCTCAAACTCTTCCAAGATATTGAAACAGAGGCCATCCCTCCAAATTTATTTTATGAGGCCAGCATCGCCCTAATACCCAAATCAGACAAAGACACAACAAAAAAAGAAAGCTACAGGCCAATATCCTTGATGAACATAGATGTAAAAATCCTCAACAAGATATTAGCAATGCAGAAGACAACAGCACATCAAAAAGATTATATACCATGATCAAGTGGGATTCATCCCAGGGATGCAAGGATGGTTCAACATATGCAAATCAATAAATGTGATACACCACATCAACAAAAGCCAGGACAAAATCCGTACAATTATCTAAATACATGCAGGGAACACATTTGACAAAATTAAGATTCACTTTGTGATAAAGACTCTCAACAAATTAGATATGGAAGGAAAATATATCAATACAATAAAAGCCATAGATGAAAAACCCACCGCCAACATCATCACCCACTGCCAATATCATCAGTGGGGAAAAGCTGAAAGTTTCTCCTTTAGAACAAGAACAAGACAAAGATGCCCACTCTAGCCACTCCTTTTCAATATAGCAACGTAAGTATAAGCCACAGCACTCAGGCAAGAGTTGGAAATAAAGGGCACCCAAATCAGAAAAAACATCAAATTGTCACTGTTCACAGATGGCATGATCCTATATAAAACAGAAAAACCCATAACCTCTATCAAAAAACTTCTAGAGCTGAAAAATGAATTCAGTAAAGTTGCAGGATACAAAATTGATACACAAAAATCAGTAGTGTTCCTATACAACAACAAAAAAACAAGCAGAAAAAGAAATCAAGAAAGCAAGCACATTTACAATAGCTGCCAAAAGAATAACATTCGTAGGAATAAATTTAACCAAAGAGGTGAAAGATCTCTATAATGAGAACTACAAAATTCTGCTGAAAGAAATTAAAGAGGGCACAAAAAGATATAAAGACATTCCTTGTTCATGGACTGGAAGAATTAATACAATGAAAATATCTATACTACCCAAAGCAATCTACAGATTCAATGCTATCCCCATCAAAATACCAATGACACTCTTCACAGAAATGCACTTAATATAAAATGTAAACTTTACAATAGCTAACAAGATTAAATGATATAGCCCCACTTCCTTTCTGTTCTGAACTCCTTTCACTCTCTTGTTAATCATCTTCCAGCTTTCTCCTTAACAACACCCCTAGTATTTCTTCTGTACTTAAACACACCGAGATCCCAGATATTAGTTTTTAAATATTATTTCCCATGAGTAAATGAATAAAAAAGCTATTCATTTCTCCAAAGGAATCAGAAGTCTTTGGAGAAATGAATAGCATTTTTATTCTGTGTACAATAAGAAAAGTAGAAGATGATGCTGGGAAATTTTATCAGGTCTGAGGCCAAGAGATGCTGAAAGCCTAACAGAGTTATGGCCAAAAGGATAGAGTAGATGCCTTGAAAATGGCTCCATCAGTCAAATATAAAACAAAGTGAGCATCCACATGACACAATGATAAATCAACAACACATGAGTCTGTAGTGATTGAAAGAGAGAGAGAAAGAGTGTGTGAGAGAGAGAGAGAAGGCAGAGAAGAGGGAGAGAGAGAGACTGCTAATAAATGTAAAGTGAATGATAAATAGACAACCAGCAGTATACAGCTTCCCATGGAATAACTGATTCTGGAAATATAATCAACAGTAGCTAAAATGATTGAATGAAAGATGGTTGTGAAGCAGAATCTTCACATGATCTCAACATATTTTCCACAGGTAATTAATTTTTTCCAAAGTTACAAAATTGTATCATTTCAATTGAGAGATCAGATGATCACTATGTTAACTAAATTATTATAACTTCAGTCCAATCATAAGGAAACAATTAGACAAACTCAGCACACGCATTCCAAAACACGACAGACCTAGTCACTTCTAAAAGTCATGAAAAATAAAAGAAGGGATAATATTATTGAAAAAATTTGGGACAATTAGAGATGAGATAGTTGTTAATGATGTTACTGAATTAATGTACATTTTCTTAGTTATAGTCATGATATTGTGGTCTTATAGGGCAATGTCTTTATAATTAGGAGTCATATGTTCATATACTGAGAATTAGGTGTGGTATCTGTGATATACTTTCACAGGGTTCTTAGAAAAGAGTATATTTATACAGAGAGATAAAACAAATTTGACAAATATTAAAAATTTGTGCATCTAAGTAATAAGTATATTTATTATTCTTTTATTGAATATTTTTTGTGGGCTTGAAACACTTTGAAATATAAAACTGAGAGAAAAGAGTGATGTCAGCAATATGGTAGAAATGAGTTTTGAGCCCTCATTTCCCAATGACAATATAAAAAAACAAAACAAAACTGGAGACTGGCAAAATTAACTATACAGGAACTTTGAAAAACTCTCAGGGAATAATAACAATCATCAAAAACAAAGTCAAGAAGCAGCAGCAAAAATGGTGGGAAGTTTCATGGTGTTTTTACTCACCCTTACTATACCTGGTCCCTGGCATAGCATAGCATAGCTGGGAGAAAGTGGCTCAGTTCCTGGTTCCCTCCCTTGGGCTACAGGGAATAGAGAGAACTTTATTTGCAACATTCTAAACTGTCATTGGGCTGCACCAGGTATTAGATGTTGTTTTGGCTGAATCAGAGCTCAGATTGGAAAAAGTGGCATCGGTTGGATCTCAGGCTGGGAAAAGCCTTTACAAACAGTGGGCATTTCTCATAAAAGATGAATGGGGATCACATTCCTGCAGGCACCTACAGCAAGAGATTATGAGCACAGGAATTAAATAGAACATCTAAGGTAATAAGAAGAAGCTGGGATGAGAATTTTTGTAATTAAGACATTTAAAAGCAGCTGTGTATTTGGGGAAATTGAGAAAAAATAAAAATATATATAGTTAGGCAAGATGCATGCCAGAAAGAAAAAAAAAACCAAAAAAAAAAAAAAAACAAGAAACAAAATAGTAATGAGAATCTTTAAGTTTTCATCCTAGATTAATTCCTCAAAATATACTTTACTAATTACTTAACAATTTCCCCTCCAGTCAGCAAAGACTAGGAGAGTTAGCTTCTTATTTTGAATGTCTAATTTTCAACAATAACAAAAATCAGAAGGCATACACAGAAATAGGAAAACATGGCCTATTCAAAGGAAAAAAATAAATATACAGAAACCATTCCTGAAGAAACAAAGACATGACACTTACTAGACAGACACTTTAAAACAACTGTGCAAATATATTAAAGAAATGGACAAAAACTAAGGAAATAGAACAAGGATATATGAACACAATGGAAATATCAATAAACAGATAGAACTTATTTTAAAAAGAACCAAACAAATATTCCAAAGTTAAGAAATGCAATAGCTAAATTAAAAAATTAACTAGAGGAAAACAACAGCAGATTTAAACAGGCAGAAGAAAGAATCAGAAACCTTGAAGAAAGGTGATTTGAAACTGCTGAGTATAAACAGAAAAGAAAAGAAGAATGAAGAAAAGTAAACAGAGCCTAAGGGACTTGTGGGACACCATCATGTAAGCCAATATATTGCATTATGGATGTCCTAGAAGGAGAAGAGAGAAAAAAGAGTGGAGAGATTATTTAAGAAATTATGGCCTAAAACTTCCTCAATTTGAGGAAAGACATAGATCTACAAATACAAGAAGCTTAATGACCTCTAAGTAACATAAATCCAAAGAGACCTACACTAAGACACGTTGCACTCTCTTTGTCACCTCTCTTTCCCTGGGTGACGGAGATGCAAAGGATTACTCAAAGCCCATTTCTTCTGAACAGTGAGAAACCCCAAAGGGGTTAATTTCCTGGAACCCTCAAGAGAGAGGCATTCCTCCTTGGGAAATTAACACCAGATGGGGTTCTTTCTCAATATTTATTCTCCAGGCCAGAAAGTTACAGAAAAAGAACATAGATGGAGTTATGACTAAGTATAGTTTAATAATAGAGGCTGGTAATATCAATGAAATAACAAGGTAACATTCCATAATGCAATTTGCAAAAGGTTAAGTCAATCCACCAACAAAAGCTTGTTCTTAGCAAATACTGTCTTTTCCTGCAGCAGTTTCCTAAGTATGTTTACATAACAATAAAGCAACTTTAGGTTAACTTGCTCTAAGGGCATCTGTCCTTGAGCCAGGAATTTTGCTGTGTTACAATTCTTTAATCTACAACAAGACTTTAGGGTGGGGAAAGTTTCCTGTCTTTTGTAAGCTTAACATTTCCATATGTAATTTTAAAAAGTTAGGTTATACCTGAAACTACAGAGATTGGAAACTGGGCCCTGCGAAATACACTTGCTTTATAAAAGTTAGTATATTCCACATCTCCCCCATTTTATTTATTTAATTAAAGAAAGACCAAAAGCTATAGATCAAGTTTTCACAGTTAAGACAAAAGCATTTTGTTAAAGCAAAGTTAGTATCATTTAGCATGGCAAGTCCTTTTAATTTATTCCAGGTGGGGACTGATGATGTTGCATTGGCATCATTCCTGGTGCTGTGAATTGGGGTATAATTGCCAGTTGTTGAAACTCCAGAATGGGGTTCTGTTCATTGTAATAATTGATTTTGAGTCCAGAGAGTTTGTTGATGTTCACCTGTCTAGGACATTACTACTTCAAAAGCATCTAGTCTTTGTAAAATTTTTGATTAATTACAAATCTTTTGTTTAGGAACAGAATGTCTCATCCAAATTATAAACACCCTCTTTAAGGCTGAGAAAATTTAGAGAACTGCTTTTGTAGACAAAATATTATTTCCACCTTTATGATCAAAGCAATCCTCATCAAAGCATTGATGATCAATATTTTGATTGGAAAGGCTTTACTTTTCTTTGTATAGATCCGTCAGTGTTGGGAAGGCTCATTCCCAGGTTTTCATGTCCCACGTTGGGGGAAAGATGAAGCAGCAGTTAGGCCAAATTAGGGCAACATGAGGAGGAGTCAGAAACTTAGAAGAAACGTGCTATCTTATAACAAAAGTTTTAAATTATATCCTGTTATAAAGGGAGAGTTAATTTTTATTGAAGTTATGAAAATAGCCACATTGCCATAATAATCATAAAGATACTTAAAGTTGTTAAATTTGGGGGGATCAAATAGAGAGAAAACAAATATTTTAATTTCTTTTTTAAATGATATTTTACCAAGCTGTTGTCATAGATAGCTTAAGAGAGAGACTTAAATCTGGAAAACAAAACATTAAAAGAACCAGCAGTGTTTCAAAATAAGGAAATTGTAAAAACCATAATTCTTTTTAATCAGTTCATTAATTAACTTTTGTTGTTTTGACCTTGGTGATAATTTCATAAACCCATCACTTTCTTCATTAGAATTTTGGAAATTTAGTTTAAAGGTATAAACTCAAAGTTTGTCAGGAAACTGTACCTATCAGAGTTTTCTTCATGAAATATTTGAAGACATAAACATTTTAAAATTATAATTGAACCAAGATTATGACTGGTAGCATTTATGTCTAGACACAGATATTTAAGAACCTCACAAGATTTAGGAACACATAATCATAACATCTCAGTACTGACAATGCTTTCCCTTATAGTCTAAAAAACCAATTAGTTTTGGTACATCTCTTATATATCCTTTGAGAAGCTCCAGGGTGCTTGGAACTCCTCAAAGTTAGTGAGGTTGAGTTTTCAGAATTTGGTTTTGGAAAGTTTGTCAAATAATATAGGCTTAAAAAACTTAGTTGAATAAGATCACAAATTCCTATAAAAATAGATCAAAGTGACAAAGGATTTCACAGGGAGAGAGCACAAGAAATTAACATGAAATAAGTTTCTTAGACCAGTTATCTAAAAAATAAAGAAAACCTTTTACAATTTTGTATTAAGAGCAGTTAAGTTTTTTTTTTTTTTTAGGAAATCTGATTGTTCCACTGCAGGAAAGCAAACTCTAACCATGTATCAGAA